>NW_019384308.1:784905-793630 GCF_000671375.1 Centruroides sculpturatus
CTCTATACATCATACTTTTCCTGTAGGCAGTTGAGTTGTGCTGGTCATTTATCTAACTCTTTTCACGGGAAAATTTTTAAATTGAAATAAAATGATTTCTGATTTGCATTGGAAATTCATATATAGTTAATTGGGGTGCTACTACTACTGCTACTACTACTAAGTGTTCAATGATTTTATCCACTCAACTACTAGTGGGAAATGTTAATTTGATATAAGATTCTATAAATACTGTAGTTTATCTGACAAAGATAATCTATTATTATTATTCATAATTAATTAATTAATCTTCTTACCTGAGCAGGTGGATAATGAGCCATCAGAGTTCTTAAGCGAGAACAGTTGCGATCATCAACAAATTGGCCAATCTATTTCAAACAAAATTTTTTGTTTAGACTTAAATTTAAGTATTTGAAATTTTTAAGAATTTTTTAAAATAAAATAAATATTAAAAAGAAACATAGATCTACTTTTAAAAAACTAATGTTTTTGATTATTAAACAGTCAGAACTTGTTTCAAAACTTGATAAGATACAAATGTTAGTCAGTTATAATCGTCTTCCATTTATATAGAGGTAATGAGTTCTATACAAATGTAAGATGATGACGACTGACCAACATCTGTATTTTAGAACTTATCATTTGTAGAGATCATAACTTCCATATAAATGAAACAATGCTCTATCCTCCAATTGTTGAAGTAATGTAGTTTGTCTATGAAAAGTTGTGGCAAGAAGAGTGCAAAAAGCCCTCTACCTGCCATGAAAGAGAAGATTAAAAGTGAAACAAGTCAGTCAAAATTTTTAAAATACACCTGTTAGTTTAAATGTTTACTTTTTTAAATAAAGTTTTAATTAGATTTTTCCTTCTGCTTACATTAAATTATTATTTAATCTTCCACTTTTTAGATAAAATTTTTGCACCCCAGTTTCAATATTTGATATATTAAGTAACACAACAAAAAGCTTAATATAATGTACTAAAAGATAATACGTAAAATTAATTACATGAAACTTTCCAATGGATGTATCAATGAAACATATGCCATATTCACTGGAACTAGAAGCTGCATTACATTCCTAGAAAATAAAATTATTATTATTATTATTATTAAATATTTAAATCTAAAATGCAGTTTTGGATGATCTTGACAAAAACTATAACTCCAAAAATTAAAAACTCAGAAGTTATGAAAATGAAGATTTTTCTGTATTAAGCTCAGCATAGAGAATGAAGCATCTGAATCATAAATAATTTGCATTATTTATGATTCAGACGCTTCATTGGAAGTACAGGTATACCTCGAGTTACATCATTCTCAATTATATGTCGTTTGTCAAAAAAATATATGGAAAAATAAAAATCAAGTTTAAGTCATTTTATTTGACTTTACGTCTGTCCACCACAAATATTGAAATCGTAATATCACTAGAAAAGTGTTAAAAGCACAAAAATGCTGTAACACATGAAAAACTTTGCTAATAAGTTTTAAAGTTTCTAAATTTATAAATGAATAAAAATTACCTTTTCAGTTAAAGCTAATAAATAAGCATTACAGATATTCTCTGGATCACTTTCCTGAAAACCGAAAGTCCTTGTTCCTTTAGTTGTAATTCGACAAATCTCTCTACTCACAACTCGGTCAAATTTAGATGGTTTGGACACTAGAGTATTAAAATTTATATTTAGCTAACACAATGAAAATAATTCACACAGAATACAAATGTAATGTTAAAGACCTACAATTTTTGCATCTCTCTTCCATCATCTGAGGCGTTTCTGTCTGCTCGACACGGGCAACTTTATATCCCTTACGTATAAGCATATCAGAATATCTGCCATACGAAATTTCTGGAAATCCAGCATGAGCAAATTCACCCTAGAATATACATTTTAAAAAAATAAATTTTATTACAGGCAGTAAACAACTCTGCAGTGATCAACAGACATACCCATCAAGGGCAATCACATGGCACTGGAGAACAAAGTAGACATCTGCAAAAAAATTCATATAAAATACCTGGATCATTTCGTGAAGTTGTAGACTTTTCACGAGTAGTTGGATTCTCCAACTTTGTTTTGAAATATCCTTTAATTCTCAAGAAATTACAATAAACGAAAGAAAATAAAATAAATATGAAATTTTAGAGAGCCATCTATCGACATAAATCAAATTTAAACATCCCGCCATTATCTGATTGGTTAATGTGTTAGGATACATTTATTTTTTATTATAAAGTTAATAGAAAATTCTTTAAATAATTACTTTTTGTTATAAAAACAGTTTATTAAGTATCTTTAATTCAGAAATAAATTTATTAATATAATAATGATCATTTCAAGCATAACAAAAAGCATATGCTGATTAGTAATATCCCATAATAAATATTAATTTGCATAAAATAATTGTGAAAAGTTCTATACTCAGACTATTTTATTAAATAATATTGTTTTCTTATTTTTTGTTTTTATTTGCTACTAAATTTTCTTTAATCACAATATTTTCAAATTCAATTTTCAGGATATTAACTCAATTTGTCACATATACTTCTGTTACTTTTATTAACTGCATTTTTAGTGTTTATACTTTGTGTGTTTTATGTGGTAATTTATTTAATACTAATTTAATTGGATTACTCTTTTCGTCAATGTCCACAGAGTTATAAATTTAACTTTACTTTTAAATTATAAAATTGAGATTTTTCTGTATTTAATATTTAAAATATCCATCTCAACATCTCAAAAAAATTGAGAATTTATCATGCTTAAAGTATTCTCCTTTCACTCATGCATCACATTCTTTCTGGAATCCATTATTAGAGAGTTGTCATTGTACTTTTCATCTGGTACTTTTCATCAACATCAGTTTTCTGTACTTGTGGAAAGAGAAAGAAATCACTTAGTTTAATTTCAATGTAAATCTGTCTCTGTAATAAAAAAAAAACACTTTGGTAGACGANTAATTAAATCCTTGTTAAGCATTAATTGTAGTTTGAGTCACTTCCGTATGTTGTCTCTCGATCGACATTATGAATCCGTCTGTCCACTTATGGGACCACTTGCGCGAAGGAGTGACGTGGTAATTACCATCTCCTAAATATAAATTTTAAAGATTTTGTACTTAATTATAACACAAAATGTTCGAATTAGTAACAAATTATATTTTTATGTACCTTAAAAAAGAGAATAGTATCAAAATGATGAGCTTTCATCTCCCACCACTGCTTTAAAGCCTAATAAGAAAAAATATTTTTATTATTAATTATTTCAGCTATTGATAAACTAATTTATAAGCAAAATCATGCAAGGCTTTATTTTATTTTTGGCCATAAACAAAAATTTCAATCTACTTAAACAGAAAATTTTCTTAAATGGGAAAATTTATACAGGAATTTTACGTTTCATCACTAATTGGGAAAAAATTGAGACTTTTAAAATTAAACTTCTTACGTAGGAAAACTTCTAATATGGAAACTTCTTAACTGAGTTCTATTGTATAATTAAATTATAATTTTCATCTTTCTATACAAAATGAAGTTAAGTTAGTACACTAAAATCCAATTTCTTTATTAAATTTTATTTTTAAATGATTTCCAGAAATTTTAAAGCATTTCTGTTATTTATTTTAGAATAATAAGCAAAATATAAGTAGTTCTTTGATTAAAGTTCTATGCCATCCTTTTCAGCTATTCCTTAGAAATATGATGAAAGAAGGATAAACAAATGAATTAACATCCTAAAATTTTTTTCTCCTCTTCTGAAACTACAACTCAAGCTAATTCCAGGTTTAAGACTGGGCTATATTACGTTAACTGTTTGGTCATCTGCCATTCATCATTCCCTCGAGGGATGGTGCATTATCTCTACTATATTACTATTAACGAAGAGCAGATTTACTATATTACTATAAAAATTTGAACTTACAGGAGTGAGAGTTTTCTTGTAGCTTTCTGGAATAAATAATGTTCGAGGATCATAATCGGGATCTGATGGTGATCGTCCTTGAATATCTCTAATAAATATTATATAAAGTGATTTTTTTTAATCAAATCAATATCTGTTATATGGTACTGTTAAAAAGAATACTAACTTTCTTTGATGACTTTTCAACCAATCTAACTTCAAATGGGGCCATATTTTTTCTTCTCCATTTTCTCTGTTTCTATTCTTAGAACTCTAAATGATATAAAATATACCACAATTTTTCAAGTTACATTTTAAAATGTTATTATTACATATCAGATGAAGTCATATTTACATCACTGGAAGCAAACATGCTTAATTTTGTCTTAGTATCACTGCTTACTGGAGATCTATTCAAACTAGTTGGTGTTGTAGGTACAGATTTTGCTATAGATTTTGTTCTTTTCTTATTTCTAGGCTTTTCTTTCTGAAAAATAATGACATACGAATCAATTGCATTAAAGTTCCAAATAGGAAATGTAAAATATTGTTATTTAAAAAAGAAATAAACCAGTAAAGATGTTTATAGAGAGTACTAAACACTACTTAATTATAAAAAAAAAGAAATATATTTAAAAATTTGCTAATTTTAGATGAATGTATTCATATATATGCAAAAATGTAACTTAATAACAAAGAACAATTCCTGTTCCTGTAACTGTAATTCAGCTACGACTCAGTTTAAGTTGTCTGCAAATCAAATGACTGAGAATCACTGGTTTAACTCTGTGAGTACTCCCAAAAATAAACTTTGATACACGTGGTGGGCTCTACAAAGTAAACATATATATAAATATTTTTGAAATTTGTCTCATTGTAATACACTCATATATTTCCAGCAAACTTGAAACTTTATAGACTGCTAGTGACATCTATTGATAGGTGTAGAAATTTTTACATGATTTTTTTTAAGTTTTGCATGATTTAGCATAGAATTTTCTAGCATAAAGACAAACATGGCGTCTAGTAGTTGTTCATACTTGCTGTCTTTTGAATTGAAGTTATTCAGCAAAATTGAATCACAAGAAGAAAATATTGCCTAGTTTATTAAAAAAAAATATGAATTATAAAATGAGATATTAATTTTTTCATAAATGTTAGTTTTTAAAAACTAACATTTATGAAAAACTAACTCCAGAAGGAGAGCGAGCAACCAGAGAACTCACCCATCAAAAGGTAAATAATATCTACCTCTAATTACACCATTCTACAGAGGTTTTTCTTTCTTAGGTGAAAATAAGTTTTTCTGAAGCATTTTTTTTAATGAGAAATTCAAATCTTAAATCATAATTTTGTTATCAAATAGAGACTCAGAAGTTGAAAACATCAACTTCTGAGTCTCTATTTTAGATGTTGACTGTTCTGTTATTAAGCTGCATGATGTTAATTTGCAGGTCACTGTCAAACTGCTAAGAGTTTACAGCTTGTGTTTAAGTTAATTTACCTTATTGCTGAATATATAAAGTGAGTATATATGTATTTTATGTAACAATGTATAAAGCATTATTTAATTATTCTTAATGTCTAGTTTACAGCAATTATTTCAAATTTTCTAGACAATGCCTCTTCAATGATCTTATCAAAATCAATTAAATAGTTTCTGCTACATCGGTGGAGAGTACACCTTTGCAAGGCATAGGAAGAGATTCAGATAGAAAGGATAGTCAGATTTCATCCATCATAAAAAAGGATTACAAACATTACTTGGAATGGAAATGAGACCAAGATAAGCAGGGGACACCACATATTTGTTGTGCAGTATGCTATGCTAAACTGATTAATTGATGGAAAGGTAAAAATAAGTTGTTTGCTATACCCATGGAATGGAGAGAGCAAAACTGACCACCTCATCAATTGTTATTTTTGTCTAATGAATATGCAAGCATTTACAAACAGGAAACTTAGAGTAGATATTGTGACTCATACTTTACCCAGACATTCAGCAATAAGACCAGAGTCACACCAAGAAAGCCTTCCAGTATCTTTTAGATCAATAAATTAAATTGACAATGAGAGGGAAGAAAGTAGCAATAAGGAATTGTAATCATATCTTGAAAAAAATGACACTTTTGTATCAGGACACAAGTGATTCAGTCGGCTACTTTTTAACTCAAGCAGACCTTAATGATTTAGTCCATGACTTGGGGTTAAGTAACCAAAAGGCTGAGCTATTGAGTCAGAGATTTTACAGGAATACAATCTTCTCCATCCAAGTGCAAATATTACTGAGTTTAGACATAGAGGAAAAGTTTTCACTACCTATTTTGCAATTGACAACACACTAACTTTCTGCAACAATGTTGGTGGCTTAATGAAAGTTCTGGACCACAGGACTGGAGAAGTGGTATGAAGAGAAGTGATGCCTTCCATGTTAGCTGATTATTATTGTTGGATTATTATTAGAGATAAGAAAGACAGCTACCACAAAAGACGAAAAATAATTTTGTTTATATACAAAATTTTATTCATTTTTTTGTAGAATAAGTGTTATATAGTAATGTGAGATAAAAAGAAATTCCTATATTAGAACTAGTCTTTATTATTAACATTGTTCGAGAGACATAACGATTGTTGTTTGTAGCTACCTGAGAAAGTCTCCCGTTACATTTTCTCGAAGGCAACATGACACTTTCTTGTAAACCTCTGCACGGCGAAAATCGTTGGTGAATATTGCCAGAGACAGCCAAAACAAGTCAGTTGTCGTCTGTCCTCCGTCAAAGGAAACCCGCACCGATTACTCCAGGAATATCGTGCCTATTTTGGATAACTTGTGCCATCATTGTGCTAGTGGATATTATAGTGGAACTACTCCCCATCAAACTATTATCACCCAACAAGAACTTCAATCTTCTATCACCAGGTATTTATAGAACTTGCGCTCGTTATGTGAACTCTCTCTCTCTGGGACACAAATTTAGCATTCTGTATCTTATCCAATATATGTTTAATTAAATCCTTGTTAAGCATTAATTGTAGTTTGAGTCACTTCCGTATGTTGTCTCTCGATCGACATTATGAATCCGTCTGTCCACTTATGGGACCACTTGCGCGAAGGAGTGACGTGGTAATTACCGTCTCCATGTTCCGATAAACATGGTGGTGTCAATCCTGACAGGGCACTAAGGAGTTGCCGACCCTAAAGGTCACAGTAATATTTTTGTGGGGGAGACTATCCGACTTTTTTGGAACGTGTTATAACGTACTGTTTTTTTCTTTTCTAGAAGGGAGAGTTGCATATGTGGTGTGGCTGACTCGCCATTGGATGCGTTTCATATTATTGCTGTTTGTAGTTTTTTGTCAAAATTACGAGAGGACACATTTGGGGTTCCCTGTTTCTCATTTAATCAGTTTAAAAAAGTTATTTCTGATTTTGATTTATTTTTTAAGACTTAAAGCGCAAGTCGTGATTATTTATGTAAATTTTGTCTTGGGGCGTGGTCTGCCTATTACTGTATTTAATCCTGTGGTTGTTTGGACTGCTTGGGAGACTATCCGACTTTTTTGGAACGTGTTATAACGTACTGTTTTTTTCTTTTCTAGGTAAGTTTTGTTTATAAATATGTCCCAGGCTCGGAAGCGGAAGACATTTTCTCCAACCGTTCCGGAAAGAGCAACAGCTAGGTTTAGGGGTGAGACTTCTGCTGGTGAAGAGGATATTGCGAATTTATTACGGGATTCTAATTTTGATGTGGCAGAGGGAGTTAGGCTTTTATTGCGATTGCATGTCTCGTTGAATGGTAAGGTGGATGAATTTATTAGAAGACTGGATCACTTGACAGAGTGGCTCAAGAATGTAGATGAGGCGTTGATTGATTTTGAGGTGAGGTTGGGGGAGGTTGAGGCAAAGGTTGGAGGGGATGTGATCGGTGTCGGACATTCGGGGGATATGGATAAAATTCTTACGAAATTGTCCTTTTTTGAGAGGGAACTGGATGCGATGGACAATCAGAGAAGGATGAACAATGTGGTTATTCACGGATTGGAAGAGAGGAAAGAGGAGTCGTCTCTGGAAATATTTGATTCTGTTAGTTCTTTTGCGGTTAATACTTTGAATTTATCCGCGTTACATTTTGTAAATGTGCATCGGATTGGGAAGAGAATTGGAGATAAACCTAGACCAGTGATTTGTCAATTTGGGTCTTTTAGTGATAAATTAAAATTTAAAAAGGCTGTATTTGAAAACCGGAATCTTAATGTTGCTGTGTATGATGATTTTTCTAAACGTTTAAGGGATATTAGATACAACCTAAGGATTTTTGGAAAGAAAAAAAGGGAGGAAGGAGCAAGAAATGTTCGGTTAAGTTATGATAAGTTATTAGTAGATGGAGTTCGGTATAAATTTGATGAAGTATTGGCCAAGGTGGTGCCGATCTCATAGCAACCACCAATGACTTCTGTGTTTTCTATTATGGCGTGGAATTGTGCTGGGATTGGTAATAAACCGCGGTCCTTCTGGAGTTATTTATTGAAGTATGACGTGGTTTTTTTATCGGAAACATGGTTTGTTAAAGGTAGGGGTAGATGTTACTGGGAGGAATTAAGAGAATATCATTGTATTGTTGGTGATGCTTTGAGGGTTCACAATAGAGGTAGACCTATGGCTGGTTGGTTGCTGTGCATTAAATCTTCTTTGAAATTTAGCATTATTTATAGAGATAGTTATATTATACTGATTAACATTTTGTTACCGTTAGGAGAGTTTAATATTTGTTTTGTTTATATACAGGAACAAAGATGGCAAGAAATTTTTGATGTATTGTCC
>NW_019384308.1:797198-881970 GCF_000671375.1 Centruroides sculpturatus
GTCGGTTATCCGAAGGAATTCCAGTCGACAAATTTAAATTTTCGCCAGTGCTGTGGCGCTGTAATCTTTGGCTATGTCTTCAGCTACTCAAATATTTTACGGTTTTGATACTAAATTAACTTCTGAAGTATAATTTTTTATTGTTTTTATATTTTTCAATATATTTATTTTGTTTGTACAAAATAAAAAAAAAATTTTTAACGATACAATAGTCTTCGTTAGGCTTAACATCGACGAAAATTCAATGCGAAGCGACACGCAATGGAGAAAAATTTCAACACGGGATAAATTAATATATTTTTTCGTACATAATTGGTTATCCGAAAAATAAGTTATCTGAACAACCCCAGTCCCCAATTGATTCGGATAAACAACGCTCTACTGTACCAAAAAAATTGCAATAGGTATAACTTTTTTCTCCAGAGAAAAAATTTTTTTTTTGTAGAACAGTGTTATCATCTAATTATTTTTTTAAAAGTTCCTTTTAAAAGTAAGAGTTGTGCTTAAATTCAAAATAATACAGTAAATGTATATATTTAAGTGACAAATTATATATCGTCTGGTATAAATTACATAAGCTAATAACCAGATAACTATCATGTATACTCTCTGCAGATATTTTATAACAATATAAACATGATATTTTAATGCAAAAATTATCAAAAAAATTTGAATATTTCAGTTTTATCTAATCACAATTGATTTAAAGAAACTTAATATTAACATTTTATGTACAAATTATATTACATACTGTCTGTCCTTTTTGCATACCGAGTGCATAGAAAATATTGAACAATCCAAGACAATAAGGAAGTGAAGGAGTCACTATTCTGATGAGACATTTAAGTCTTGTAAAAACATTTTATCTTATAAAATATTGACTCCTTCACTTCCTTAGCAAGTTGGATTGTTTAACCTTTAGAGGACCAGGGGTCACGACTGGTCGTTACCCCCCCTTTTTCATAAAGACGACAAGGTATCGACTGGTCGTTACCCTAATAAAAATCGGTTTTAATGAAAATTTTTGGCAACAGATGCCACCACTTGACGGTAGTGTGTTGTCTACCATCTGTTTCACATATTTGTGTCCAGGTGGTGTTTTGTCGACTGAAAAATTTTTATTTAGCGATTTTTTTTTTAATTTAAATATTTTTTCATTTATTTTATAGCATATTTACGTAATAATATTACTAAAATACGTTTATTCATGCTATAATAAGTTTATTTAGTTATAATAAATCAATGTATGATAAATATTTAAATTGTGACCTTCAATTTTGATATTTATAAATTTTTTTAATTTTTTATTTTTTAATTAATTTAAAAATATTAGCCCATCGTAAATGTATTACTAGTAGTCTATATATTTATCACAATAATTTATATTATTGTTCAAAATAAAATGAATAAAGAATATTAGTTCGTAATACGCATCGATAGCAAAATAAAGGTTAGATTCCAAACAAAGGATATATTATAATCTGTGATAATTTTAAAACTAAAAATCGTACATTCATAAATGTTATATAGAATTGTACAGAACAATATTTCAAGTCGTTCTGGCTTAGTGCCAAGAACAAACTACTTAACTGGAGTATGTGAATTTTAAAAAAATGTTGCAAATTTTCACAGACAGATGTCAGGTCTGAAATATTTTAATTTTTTTTTTATTGAAGTTTATATTTACATGTATTTAAAAATATCGGATTTATAACTACAGATATTAATAAATGTAACGTAATTTTTGTCATATGAATATAACGATAAATTGATTTTTGGTGAATTTTTAAAGTAATAAAACATGTCTGACCTTGTTTGACCTATATTGCCCTTTGTCATGTTAAACAATGAACGTAAACAGGGGGGGCGGGGCAAGCTAGTCCTCTAAAGGTTAATGATAAAACCAAATTACTCTTATATAACCTCCAAATTTACTAGAAAAGACAAAATGTTGATAAATTTTAAATTACTTTGAAATATTATAACTTAACTACTTCAATTAAACTACTATTTAACTGAAGTATTCATTGAAGTTCAAATTAATTTTGCAGTTAATTAAATAAAAGATCATTAAATTAATTCTCATAATACATACTTTAACTGGAGATATTTCTTCTGACTGAGGTTCAACGTCAGAAATTTCATTTTCATCTACTCCACTGCTGTCAGATTCTGAGTCACTTTCACCTTTTTCTGGTTTGAATTCTTCATCTTCTGAATCATCATCATCAAATTCAGAAATTAACCTTCGACGTTTCCTTGCTGGTTCTGAATCTGAATGGCCCTAAATAAACATAGATTAAATATATTTGTTTCTAATACAATGTATTTATAAAGTACACATCTATTTCAGTGAAAACATGGTAAAATGGTTTTTATTGATTTTTATAACAGAACTCTATCAGAATAAACATAAGAAAATGCAATAGTAGTATTGTAATATTACTTATTAAAGGAAAATAATACAACAAAATTAGAGAGAAGCTTGAAAAATTTCCCAAACCAGGTCCTAAAAATTACACAATATGGAAATAGCTGAATAAATTCAATCATTTGCATACTGTCTTACCTATAGACCTGATTTACGTGATCTCAGATCATTATTAACAGATTCTATTCTTTTGAATAAATTTAAAAGACTGGATCCTGTTAATGAGTTGAAATTCAGATATCCATATATATGCAATAAATATGCTATAAAATTCTATCATGAAAGAACTACACGTGTCAATTCATGCCATGTATATCAGTGATGGCCAAGTGATGCCATGTGACCAGTGATTGTTAGCCTGTGAGCCAAGATCCAACCTTTTAAGCCATTGCATTATTTCTCTAATTACTATACACCTATGGAATATTGTAAATTTGTATAAGCATCACAATATTTCATAGTTGCAATCAAATGACAACTATCAAAGAGTGTCTACACATAAAGATCCACAAATTTGTGAGCTATCTTAAGTAATAAGCAAAATACAATGTAATTTATTCTAGCGATAAAAAGATTTAAATTAAATACATATATCTAATAAGCTATATGTATTGATTTTATGCTGAGAAATTTGAATATAGTAGTAAGTCTTACACACTTTGTATTACATATAACCACCAATTTATGCTAAAAACCTCAAAATCACCTTCAAGTCAGAAACCATAGCTTCCAATGTAAACTGATATGTATAAGTGCTGATCAAGAGATGAAAACTTATGCATTTTCATCATTACATGTAACTAGTTTAAATTAATTTACTGGCCAGTTGCAAGGAGGACGATACCACGAGACTTGCCCAGTTTTGACAGAACCGCTCTTGGATCCAAGTGGTCTAATTTTGAGAAATTTTTAATATTTTCATTAAAAATAACAAACTAGCATCATTTTAAAATTATTTTGCTTTATACTTATTGTGAATATTAAATATCAAATAAAACAATTGTCTTCTTTTCTTATTTCCATTCCTAAAATAAGTATTCAAAATTCTGGTCCCTCGATAATTCACAAGTTAATTTCTGGCCCTCGTCCATTTTAAAGTTGGCCATCACTGATGTGGGTACAGGCTGTCCATCTCAACTGTTCACACAATTTTGAAATTATCTAATTCTTAGATATTGAATACATGTATATCTTTTATTTGTTAATTAAATTTAACAGAGTTAGCACTAACATTACTTTTCTGAAACTGAGAGAGACTTTATAAATATCCTACATAAAAATAAAAGCTATTATTTTATTAAAAATGTGTTTACATTTTCTAGGGAAACGTTCTGATCTTCATCCATATGTTCAACACCATCTGAAAATAGTGCAATATTTTTAAATGAAAATTATATAATACTTTATTTAAAAGTACACAGATTTAATCAACAAACCTGCACTTTTATCCAAATCTTCAATTTCTGATTCTTCTGATGTGTCTAAGCAAACTACTAACTGATTTCTCTCTTCTGCTGGCATATTAAATGCCTTCGTAGCACTTTCTAGACCTTTCTTCCATACTGGGTCTTTAAATTTTGGATTATCTATGTCTTCTGGACCAGTAAATGGTTTTAAATCCCTTTTAAAATAGAAAAATTGAGATCATAAATTATATTTAAGCTACAAATTGTTATTAATGCTTACTTTATTTTTATCCAAGCTCTGGATGGGGGATCATCAAAAAACTGAACGTGCACGTAACTTGTCCTTCGAAATTCATGATGTATGCCCCTCTTTGGATGATTACAGACTAAACTTGGCCACCATGGATAACCTTCTAATTTTGCCCAAACTATTGCATACAAACTGTATGGACATTCTTAAGGAAAGAAAAATTTTTAATATAAAATTTAGTAAATAAAAATATATTATTATATCAAATTTAATTATAAATACCACTTAAATGTATATCTTATATAAAACATCTGCTAATTACTATCATCATTTGTTGAGGAGCTTATTTCCAAATGGACATAAGTGCCAAATTTGTGATATTTTAACTAATATTACGCATTACAAGCTCTACTATTTATGTAATAAGTTGTGTGTCAAACAGACCCACATACAGTAAGAAAAACATCCTCTAATTTATGTTTTGTTTACAAATGGACATACAGTGGAACCTCGGTATACGACCTTAATCCGTTCCTGATGTTTGGACTTATACCGAATAGGACGTATACCAAACCAACCTTTCCCATAAGAAGTAATGTAAAAATGATTAATCCGTTCTCAATTTTAAAAAAGTGGCTGGCTTTAAACATCTCGCTTTCCTTGCTAGTTCCTGCTTGAGATCAGCGTGTACCTTTTTAGCTTTCTTGCAAATAATTGCTTTTGATACGCTGTCACCAGCACACTGTTTTTCAGTTATCTAAAGCAAAAGCAATTTCTCGACACGATCTAATGTCTTCGATCTATGTGTAGAAATTGATTTAACCCCTTTTGCAACGTTAGCAAATTTAATAATGTCTTTATTTTTCACGATTGTCGGTATCGTCGTTCTCGGAATACGGTATGCAACAGTTAAATCTTGAACAGGCGTGCCACCTTCATATTTCTCAACAATTTCTTTTTTTCAGTTCCATTGTGATTTTAGTCATTTTTTTTCTCTTCCCTTTTTGCAATTCATGATTAATAAAAATAATAACATTTTACTTACAAATTAAAATAAAAAGAAATTTAACAAAGTTATAAACTGTGGCACTGCGAACGTCTAGTCTAGTATAATACACTGATAGTGCTACTTGTTCATAGATGGCGCGTATAATTGAATTAAGTCGTATACCGAGCAAAATTTGTTTCGTCCAAACAGGACGTATTCCGAATTGGACGTATTCTAAAGCAGACTTATACCGAGGTTTCACTGTATATCCTTTCTACTGTAGTCCTAAATGGATATAACTGTACATATATATAACCAATGTGATAGAACGATTATGTCACACGACTGTACATGGCTGCTTGTAAATTAAAGGCTGCACAATTACATAGTAAGAATGTCGTTGATGTTGTAAATTTTTAAAGAAATAACCAGTTATTTAAAATTAGAATTATTTTAAATATTGTGTTATTGTATAGTAAGGGTTATTAGTAGTTCAGAAGAGAAAGCAGTGATATTGTTTGAAGAAGGGAAAAGTAGAAAAACAAAAAGAAATCCCACTAACAAACTTTCCCCACAGATTCGGATGACTGTAGCCTCATCTTGAAGTACCTTGAATGAACTGTCTGATTTATAGGCTGCCACATCATATGATTTGGTTTGGAAGAGAAGGGTCTGAGAGGGAGTGATTTATTAACATTATATTTATGTTCTTTCAAGTGTGCATTTAATGCTCATAAGGTTGCTCCTACATATATTATTATTATTATTATTGACTTAATATAATATATTAAGTCATGTGCAATTCTTTTATCTCTGATGAGTACTGTATATACACCCAAATGCTCATGGGTCCAATGGGCCTTTGTCATTCTGCAGGAATTGATAAACTGTAAAATTCCTTTTAAACAATACTCTCCTTTCTGTATTTCTCCTGATTTCCTAAAATGTTTGAAAGAGGATGATAATATCAGATTACTCTATAGTCTCTTTTAGAGATGTCCCTTATCCAAATTTGGGATGTACTGAAGTCATCAATGAATATTTATATGGTCCTATGATTATAATTAACGCTGGACTGCTTCCAAGGAAGCACCTGCACCCCAGCATCATCAAAATATGTGATTTCTCACCAATAAATACATATGAATTTATGAGCACTTCAGTAGTTTCATATTGTGTGCCACATTTGAAAAATTTTTATTGTTTTGCATTTTTTACAATATCATTATGTTTCATATTCTAGTATGCATCATTTTCAACCACAACTGATGCACTAATGAATGGTTTCCTTTTACTGGAGCATCTAATAACCTAACAAGATAACAGAAATAAACAGTGCTATATCAGTTTTGTACAGTTATTTTGTCAAAGTAACTTTGGGTTAATACAGATGAGTAGTAAACATAATGTTAATAATATAAACATGGAGGCATAGGCATCCATATTGCTTCATCAGGACTCACTATGAGTGCATTCTTTTATTCCACCACATAACTCCATGCGAGCAGCATCTATTTAAAAATTCCCGCAGAACGCATTCCTATATTCTGGCCAGAGTGTGCACTATTGGATGACAAAAACAGTCGCTCATAGTAGTAGCTTACAGTTGAAAGCAATACGATGTCCTCCATGGCTCAGATAGTTTTGTTTCAGCATCCAATATGTGATTTTATAAATGAAAATGTAGAAGTTGTGAAAGCACATGTTAGTGCACATGACGCTGTGTCATCTTGATTTTTTTCAAATAAAAGCCAACATTCTAATTTTTTTCATGGCTACTTTGAATGCTCTGTTGGCAAGACAATCCGTCTTATGGTTAAATTTTACAATCGGGACTCTTCTTTTAAGTTTTGTCTCTAAAAAATGCATATTTTAAAATCATAGATCCCTCCAACACAATACCACAGACCAGCGATTTCCAAACTTTTTCGATCCACCGCACCTTTGTTCCATAAAGTTACAATCAATGCCCCCTAACTCATTTTCCCTTACGTGAGAAGACTTGAAAATATTCTTAAAAAATCTTTTCTATGAACCTCACACTTTGTGTCCTTACCATGCATTGTTCTCAACATCTGAAAACCATTAATGCAATATTTAACAGAGGAATGGAAAAGATTGTTAGTGACCACATTTGCCTACAGTCACCATTCGATATCCTGCCTCCAGCACCCCATTTCTATTCACTCCCCTAGATTTAGGGTGCGAGTATGCAGACACGAGAAAGTGAATTTTCTGAGCGAGCAAAAGTATGTGGCGAGAAGAGGCGATGACATTTCATGCTCTCTGTTTCTCGTTCTCGTCTCTGTGGTCATAATAAACGAGAGCAAGAAACAGAGAGCGTGAAACGTCATCGCCTCGCTCGCATCTGCATAGTTGGACCCTTACTCACCACCCAAAGAGGGGGCAGTAGCACCCACTTTGGAAACCATTGCCATAGACAGTAAGGGCATCACCATCTTTTTCTTTCTTTCACCATCATTCCTAAATTCATACAAACGGCAGCACACTCCCATAGTAGCAGAGACACAGAGCAACTGCCATTAACGAACGCACCCCACATCCACAGCCCAATGTATTAAACAGCACACCAATGGTTGCACTGGTGCACTGTTTAATACATACTGGAATGTACCTAATGTAAATTATACAGTAAATATTCAGTGGCATCTGTTGGTAACCATATTGAAAATAAAGTAGTATAAAAAAAACTTATACAGACAGGCAACAATTGTTTAAAATATAAAAGACAATAAGAAGTTCTCGTCTGTTTCTAACCAACCTTTCACATTGTTTATTTTCTTTCTCTTTGGAGTGCCATCGGCAGATCCTTTCGAAGGCGTTTTACCGACTCTTGGAGATGATTTTGGACTATTTTTTCCATTAATCGACGGAGATTTAGAAAAGTAATTAAATAGAGTATTTTTCTTGTTCATTTTACACCAGACGACTTAAATTCCCTGTTTGGCGCTAAAATGTAGTACTCTAGCGGTCAATTTTTCTATACCGTTATAAAATCGTTATGGTAAAAATATTTTTAAAAATAAATTAAATTTTTACGTAATATTAATAATAGTACAGTTAGAATAAATAATAAAATATAATTTTTAATTTTGTTAAGGTTTTATAATTTTATGTACATTTTCTGCTTTTTTTTTATTTGACTTTTTGGACTGTCCATAAATTAAGTCCGCATTTTTCTTGAAATCTTTACTTTTTTTCCCTCCCTCCTCTTCGGACTTTCTAGAAAACTTGACTCCCCCTCAAAACTTTTGTCACTTTATGAATGATAAATACCATAAGTAGAAACGAAACATACAAGAAACTTTGAAATAAATATAATAAAATGCATAAACAGTAAAGTATAAAATTTAACTACGACAACACGCGAGGGGAGCAGGAAAGAAAGAAGCAATCCTTACGAATGTTAGGTACAGAAGAGGCTATCCTCATGCCTGTCGAAACAGAGAATCAAGCCGCCCCATTGTGGGCCTGGCCGAACCCTTAATGTGCTTGCTAAAAGAGGCCCTCTTAGCGCCAACAGAGCGGAAATAGTTTTAAAAAAACACACAGAGAAGCGAACAATGAACAAAACAATCGATGGAGATTGCTTTCTTCTTATGTTTCGTTCGTTTTTCGTGGTTAATTTCCATTATGCGCACGCAATGCTGTTTTCATTGTTGACCTCTAAGCCTGAATTCCAAGCTTAGGAGTAAAAAATAAGCAATCGAACAACAAACAAAAAATAAAAACAGCCTAAGTCTAAATTCCAGGTTCAGGCTGTTTTTAGTTTTGATTTCTAGGCTTTACTCTCAGCTATATTATTGTTTATTTATAGTGTGCTCGGGTCATTCTAATCTGTACTATGCTGTGCTTTGTTGATTTCTTCGGATAATTTTTTTTTCTTTTAAACAATATGTTCTTGTGTTTTTATTATAATTACAGTTTTTTTGTGAAAATGCTGTATTTACTATTAAATACTACATTTTGACATATGCCATGTTATGAACAACTTTGTTAAAGTTAATTAAAGTTCAAATCATTCTAAGAGGTAATAAGGAGCTAATACTTGTGGAAAATGCAGGGCTGTGGAGTCGGAGTCGGAGTCGGAGTCGTCAAAAAATCCGCCGACTCCGACTCCCTTTTTACTTACCAACTTGGAGTAAATACATGTGTATGAAACGGAGTCGGAGTCGGAGTCGGATGGTAAGGAAAAGTCGGAGTCGGAGTCGGAGTCGGAGTCGGTAGATTTTTTACGCGAATCCACAGCCCTGGGAAAATGGAACAAGTGTTGCATTGCCCATAAAAAATAGACAAAGAAAACATGCCAGTAAGTGAAAGAGACTGATATGTAGATACTGCACTATTAGGATGTGTGCAAATTGGGAACTAGGCCCTATATCTATCATTCCAGAGAACAAAAGAATATCAACATGAGCTAATCTTTCGTTCGACAATTGTCTAAAACTAATTTCATTAAATATCTTACCGGTAAGAATTATTAACATAGCTTTTTTTAAAAAATAAACTTATATTATCGTATTTTAAACTAGCAGCTTATGAAAAAATCTAGCAACCAGGTATGTAATTTTTCTGGTTGTTGTGAGATTTCATTTATAAAATGACTTTTTATATTTTTAATTATGATCGAATGACAGAAAGCTTAAGTTTGAGGGTAGTTATGACTTTTATAAAAAAAAAATTTATAAATGTGAATAAAGAATAACATCTTCATTAAGTCCTACCTCTCTCGAGATATGACAAGACTCTATCTGCCCATCCATTCAACCTTTAACAACCAAAATTTAATAGCATCAATGCTCTTTATACACAAGCTGTCATGTCAAATTTCGTTTCTTATAGATGCCAACATATACTTTTTGGGGGCTTTTTTAAATTTTTTTGCCCTGTGGGCACTAAGAGGGCCTCTTTTAGCAAACCCATTATGAGTTCGGCCACACCCATAACGGGGCGGGAGCTGAGGGACGGAGCCCGACATATCCAGACAGACCATCCCCGAAAAATTCCTGGGAATTTTTCGGCCCATCCGGATTCGATTCCGGGTCCTTCAGAGCGGTAGGCTGCCACCTTGACCGCTTTTTTGGGTTCAGGGATCTCAAAACGTGGAGATTCGCGAAAATGTCTGACTTGTGAGGATCAAAACTCCACCACTTTTCCTTGTTACGTATACATAACATCCGGGAAAGTAAAATTAAGTGTAACGAAATTATTACAAAAGTTGCTTCTAGCTCTTGGTATAATTATATTAATTAATTAAAGGCTGATTTTTCGGACGAATAAACCGAAATGCTATGTCCTTCGAATCCGACGTTCACCCGAGTTCATGATTTACTCAAAACTCGATTTGATACTCAGATATTTTATTTAAATGTATTTTGGATCGGAATTCTCGCCGATTCCTCTTTAGTCTATGAACAATAATGGTCGTTTAATTGAAAGCCACACGAGAGCCAACACTCTTTCAAGAAAGGCAACATTCTAAAATAAACCAAATTTACAGCAAAATGCAAATAATTTAATACTAATTTAGCTTTTATACAGAATTAACCATTTCAAGTATCTTATACTGCCATACGGCAGAGTTATCGCGGCCAGATAACGGCGTTTACCGAGAATCATCTCGGAGCGGAATCGCTATATTGCCAAAATTAGTTTACGTATGTTAATCAATGTCATATATATAACAATATGAAAACTTGTTTAAGAAGACCACAGAAGGCCGCACATCACGCTCCAAAAGGCCGCAGTTTCTCTACTCCTGTTCTAGTCTGTCTATATTCCTTTTATCTGTTGTACTACGTGTGTAAATTTTCTTTAACGCTGTAATAAAATTATTTTTATTATTTCAAGAGGACAATATGCGTTATACATGACAATATGACACATATTATCTTGAGACGGCCGGATGGCCGAGCGGTCAAGGAATTTTTCGGGGTGTGGTCCGACCGGATATGTCGGGCCCTCTTCCTCAGCACCCGGCCGCCCCATTATGGATGTGACCAAATTCATAATGGGCTTGCTAAAAGAGACCCTCTTACTTTTAACTGTATTTCTATATATATTGTAAATTATATTGAAAAATTCAATAAAATTTTAAATTAATTTTATTGTGGTCATTTATTTTTATATTTTAATCTATAATTAATAAATGACAATTTTTATATTGTTATATTACAGAATTACATTTTAAATAAGCCTGTATCCTTCATTCTAATTAAAATGATTATTTAAATTTATAATTAATAAAAAGCGCTTAAATACAATTATAACTAATTATTAATTAATATAATTAATNACATCCGGGAAAGTAAAAAAGTATGAAATTTTATCTTAAAAACGAGTTATAAATCGATGAATATTTTAATTACTTAAAAAATTAACTAACCACATTAAAATTTTAATAAAAAATAAGATTTACGTTAATCTGTAAACTAACTGGAAGAGTGTTAAAATATAGATACTTTATTCAAATTATTTAACTTTTAAAATATTCATCTTTTTAAAACGTTAACACCCATCCAAGATGGAAACGCCTTCATTCCTATTGGTCAATCCGCCCTACCTAAACAGAAGGTGTCATCCTCCTTCCTATTGGAGGACGTGGGAATTTAAACTCTCGAATCGAACAGGAAATGGATCTGTAATAACGAAATAAACATTCGAGACGTCAAAAACTGGTCGAATTATCATATCAGCCGAAACAATTCGAGTTAAACTTAAGTCGGGGAAGCGGAAAAATCATTTTAAACGACATTTACAGCAATTTAACTGTTTATGACGTCATGTGAGTATCATTCAAGAGGTCTAGCGTGACGACATTTTCGCGGGAAATACGATTTGGCGCCAAAAGAGGTTCTTTTGTGTGCAGGAAGAGAATAGATACAAGGAAACTTAATCCGTTAACATCCGCCAATAATCACAAAATGGATATGATATAATAGTTCATAACATTTAGTAAACTTTAGTTAGTTAATTAACAGATATCAGTTTTCATTAAAGACAGGATAAAAAAGATTTTTTTTTTTTTTTCTGGAATTAGGGATATTTTTATGAACGGACGTTGATGGTGTCATTGTCGAGAGATCTGATATGGCTAAGACCAAAGTGAACATGGGAATGACTTATAATTCGACCAGTTTGTCATCTTTGAACCAGGAGGGTTATCTTCTAACTCCTACGACAAAGACACCATCAACATCGTCGACGTTGAAACGTCAACAACCAACACCGACCATCTTAATGGACGAATATGGACAGACTCCAGATCATTACTATCTTGCTAGAAATCCAACCAAACCACCAGCTAACAGGAATCAGGTGAGTTTAGAAAAACGTTTTTACATATCAACGTGTAGGCTGTTACATGTTATTACATAATTTCTTGTTCTAATTTTATATATTTTCAAGGTTATTGCTGCTTCTTCATAAATTTTCTGCATTGTTTGGATCTTTAAAACTTGTTTACTTATTGATATTAGAATGATCTATATATATAAAAAAAAATTGGTGCTTCATTTTTAAATGGTAAATCAAGGAGTTGTATTATCATCTTAATTTAAAACACATTAATGGAATTTTCTGAGAAGCTGCATCAATTTCATTCATTTCATGTCAGAATTGGGATGGCTTCATTGGTTTGAAATGTGTTAAAAGAATCTGGGTAAAACTTCATTCTTCATTCTAATTCTTTCAAATATTCTTTTGATATAATAGATATATTCTTTTGTTTGATATATAAAGTGTGTGTAACTGAGAATTGTAATTATTTTTATGATCTTGGAGGGTTGATATTGAACAGATGTCTACTACATATCCTGTGAATCTTAGTGGGGTGTATTTATTTTTTTTTTATTCTCATATAAAAAGTAAATTCTTTTTTTCATTAACTTTGTAGCCTATTATATGAATTTTGAATCTGGAATGGTTCCTATCTTTAACGTGTTTTTCTCATAGAATTTATAAAGTGATTAATATATAAGCGAAAATTTTCCGATAAATCATTTAACGCTACTATTTAAATGGAATTTTCAAATTTTGAGTATTCTTTAGAACATAATATAATTGAAGGAAAATAATTAAAATTTTAATAATATTCAGAACTAATTAAATTTTTATTTCGATAATGATGCTACGTACAAAATTTTAATATTTAAAGTTGCGGAAAAATTTTTGAATAGGACTTCTACGTTTTATTTAGAAATTTAGCATTAGGATTTGAATAATTTAGAATTTTTAAAATTTACTTTATTATATAAACAATCCAAATTTTACTTTTTTATATATATTTATTTTATGATTTGCTATATAGGATTGGATAGAGGTGCCATCGCAATCGTTTGATTAGGGAAGAATCCCAAAATTTAGTCGTGTTTTTACATAAAACGATACAGAAGTGATACAGATTACATTTTCTTTTAATAAGTAGTAGAGAATTTTCTGTTTCGATTTTATTTGTGAACTTTAACTGGGTTGGAGCCTCGTACGACTGGCTCAGATCCCATCCTTACATTATTTAATAGGGGGGAAAAAACAATATATTTTATACATTTCTCATTGTTCAGTAGAAGTGTGCGTATTAATAAAACTACAAATGCATAAGAGAAATATGAAAGTTGAAGGGTTATTTGAAAAAGAAAAATTAATCTTTTAAGTGAATTTTTTTAAATCAAGTTAGTCAATTACATCTTATGATCGAAAATGTTATAATTCTATTTTATATTTTTTGTGTATTTTTTATTAAAAAATAATTTTAATTTAAGGGTCTTTAATGATATAAACGTCTATTCGTGCCGATTTATCATGATAATCGGTAATAATCATGATTTTTTTTTTCAGTCGCTTACTGAATAGCAAGAATGTGTATTACATAAACTAATTTCAGTTATAATTATTACAAATTTTTTAATATAATTTTGCCAGTTTACTTTTTATATCATCAAGAAGCACAGAGACATGTTTATTAAAATTAGATGGTTTGATAATTTTTTTCTTCTTTTTATCTAATCTAACAAAAATAATATCAATATAAAATACCGATATTTCATTATTTTTTTAGGAATTTTTGAAGTTAAGATAGTTTGCTTAGATATAAACTTTAAATTAATGATTAAATTTATTATTTTTAACCAAACTTTTCTGTGAGACGTTTCTTTTTGCTTCGATTTTTTTTTCAATAATGCTTTAATACTACAAAATACTATAAAACTTTTTGATTTATTCACTTATGACAATGTTTTTAAATATAATAATCTTTAACATTGTTTATATATGAGATATGTCTGTGGTAAGGTTCAATACTGTTATTCTGTTAACTTTGAGTGAAGAATGGATGATTTAGTTATTTAAATAAGAAAATATTGATTCTTTCTAAGGAAAAAATTATAATAGTGTTTGCTATGCTGCTATTTTAGATTCTAATTTGAATTATACAGATAAAATTTACACTAAACTGTAAGTCATCGCAATACTCGTAATATATTGGATTAAAACAAACAAAAGAACTGCCTCATAACAGATTTCATATAAAAGCAAACTTTATTAAGACCATTAGTTATAATTTTTGTTATTTTGTTGAATTCAGTTCTCATTTATCTTCAGCATCATTATATAAATTAATAGTTAAGATGGGAAGTGTTGAAGATAGTTGTTGAAATTTAAGTTAACAGAAAAGAAAGTAGTGTGTCTTAGTACCATAGAGTGGGAAGACAAATTGTCATTCTTCCAATTTGTCTTCAATGACTATCATCTGCCATTTTTAAGCTTTATACCTATAGAAATGTATTGTTTGAATTTGTTAACAGTTCTATTTAAATAGCTGATGATGGCTTCATGAAAGCTAAAGACGTTTCTGTAATAAGAGATTTTTTTGGTTTCCTTAATCCAGCAATGATTCGTAATATTTGTATGTTGAAAATTAGAAATGTACGTCAAACATTTTTAGAATAATAATCTCAAAAATTCAAAAAATTATTATATATATTCACTATTTTGAATTTATCCTCTTATTTGATCAGTAAACTATTATTTTGTACATATCATAAGAAAATATAATGAAATTTTCATTCATAATTTTATAGATGAAGAGTTTGCAATTAAAATTTCTTTATATTTGAATCTTTTTAATTTTCATGAAAATTTGTGAAATAAATATATGGGCAAAAGAGTGTTATCATATTTGAAGTTTTGTTTACAATATTTAGGTTTATAATTAATTAAAATTGATCAAGGAAATAGATAAATTTTGCAGTGGTATATGAATAAATGAAACACATTATTTAATTTAGGAAACTAAACAAATTAAATTGTTTTTTAGACAATTATATTAAGGTTTTATTATCCTTAACATATAAATATGCAAAATATAAGTTCAAGCCCAAGTTTAGGGGCAAGCAACATTTGTTTTATTCTGTTTAGAATTATTATGATGTTGTAATATATTGAGTGTATATATCTATAATATTGAGGATAGTTGTTAAAAAGTAAAATATATTCAGTTTATTATGTTTTTTCTTCCTGAGCTAGACAGTTATTTATATTAAAAAAATTATCTATGCAATGTTTTGAATAGTAATGGTTTCATATAGTAATGTATCCAAGTATCATTGTTGTTGCAGCTCGGCATATGAGGTTCGTACACCATAAAACATTAATAACCAAACCTAGATATTATTGTAAGGAGCAAATATCGGGAATAGATATGTGGATAAAATTACTCTCGTAGATAAGTCTAATAAGATTTACATACATACAGTATTTGAAAATTGTTGTAGATGGAAATATTTATAATTTTTCTGTAATTTGAGTGCACTTTACCTGAAAGATATTTACACAGATTTATAACAGATATTCTGTACTTTTATTGTTTTTATGTAATGTAATTAGTAAAGTCACAGTAGTTAACTTTGGAACTATAAATATTGAAAGCTGCATCATACACATAGCACTAAAGAAAAATGTACAGATTAGGCCTATTTGGTTTCTTTTGGAATTTTTCATATGATAGTTAAATCATTTTTGAAGTTAACGCACAATAAAATTCAAAAATTTGTAAATTTTATTACATTCAAACATCATTAAATATTTTAATGTTTTGATGTAGCTACATATATCAATTACCATTAATTAAATGCATATATTTATTTTCTGTTGCTATTTAGAGTGAAGCTATTTTAAGTTCAAAACAATTCATCTGTTAGCTATTTTACTGTAACTTGATAAAGTTCTTAGTTATACTAATTAAGTTTTGTAACATAATTTACATCACGTCATGTCAATTTTTGTATACAAAATTTAAATGTTTAAATTAAATTTTTGTTAATTAAATTAAATCATGTGTTTAATGTATAATGCAAGGGCCATGCTACATGGTTCCAAAATTGCCAAATGGAGATATTTTTTATTAAAGTGATGATTAAAATATAATACTGGTGACGAGAATCCTCGTCCTCTTATTTTGACATTCAGCATGAAATTGAATCGCAAAGCACATTTCGGGAAAATCGGCAGAATGTCGAGCTCCTGCGCGATCAGAATCCCATGCACGACATACGTAGAAATGTCATAACCTTACACCGCAAGTTAGGACAAGAAAGCAGGAAGTGATGTTGAGAACGAAAGGCAGATTTTGTGCAATACCACCCAGCGTTTCCAAATTCAGGATTGTTTTATTAACTGACTGAAAATTTGGGGAATTTTTCTGTGAGACGTTTCTTTTTGCTTCGATTTTTTTTTCAATAGACTAAAGTATAAAAATTTTGACATGACAGAATATATGAAATACTATTTAAGCATTGTGATCAAATGTGTTGTTCGAAATTATTTATTAAAACATTATAAAAAATGATTTCTATGTCTAAGTGATGGCTTAACATTTTATTTTTGCTTTCCAGACTCCAAATCGATAAGATTACTAGCACCTACATTAATTACTAAGTAAAACTGGTGGCGAAAAAAATTTAAAACTGGCAAAATAGGTGGCAATTTTTAAAAAAATTTTTAGAATGATTCCTATGTAATGAACTGTTAAATAAGTCAGCCAAAAATGTCTTTAAAATTTTGACATGTTAATAAAAACAAGTTACGTCTATCAATATTTGTTTTTACTTAATTTATTTTTAGTAAATACAATATTATTTAATCAAAATTTTTATTTTTTTTCTCTTTGTAATCAGCTGTGTTTTCCTAAAGTGACTGACCGTTACTTTGGAATTTTCATTCTTGATTTTTTTTTGATAATTATACTTAATTAAAAGATTATTTGTGATTACCACGAGCAATTATTATAAAAAAAAGTTGCGATATTTATGCAATTATTCTATTACTGTCAAAGTAACGCAACATATTAATGAATATTATTTTAAAGATACTGATGATTTTAAATATTTTAGTTTGGTTCCAAGGAATTTTAAAGGGAACAGGACATCGAGAGACTTTTAAAGTAACTTCAAAGACCAAAAACAAAAAAAATTAATGAATTATTCATAATTTCTGGTTTTTCTAGTAAACATTTTGTCTTGATGAAATTATTTTGAAAGGCGGTGTAACTTTTTAAGTTTGTTTTCCTATTGGAATATCCATTATAATTAGTTATTAAATCAGAAATTTTTTTTGAGGATAAGTAGAAGTTTTTTTATTACATTTATGTATATTTTCAGAAATTATCATCATAAATTCTGAGTCCTGATCAATATGCAGTCAATGATCTAAATTATATATAATAGTATAACTAATTATAGAAGTTGATTATGTAATGATGATTTATAATAGAAAATAAATAAAATTATTATTGATTCGTTTTTGTTTGTGATGAGGTCGACTTCTATTTTGTGCCTTTTAACTATTTTTAGCTATTCTTTTTCGAACAGAAGAGAGATTAATCTATTATTTTATGTTGGGTTCTTCTTCCTTATGCTTTTTTCTATTTTTCATTTTCAAGAGAATTATATCTTAAATGGATTTAGCATACTGTATATTATCTGGTCACTTTCTTATCCTTAGATTTTGTAAGGAATGTTCTTATTGTAAAGGGTAGGTTGGTGAAGTCATACACAACATACAGTATAGAAGACGTTAACATCCTTCTCAGTGTTATAAGTTTATTAAATACAAAGACACACAATGTAGAAATGTAATTGAAGTTTGGTTAAAGTACTTTCAGTTGAAACATCGCAATCTCCTTCAAAAATATCATAAAATTAAATTCGTTTATACATTGCCCATCTCAACGTTTTAAGCTATTGTAAGTTGTAAAGTTGATAATTTAAAAATACATTCTTTATAACAGGGATGCACAACCTTTTGTGAAGAAGGGCCAAATTAGGATTAAGTTTACTGACTGGGGGCCGGACCTCCAAGCAATTAATGCGATGGCTGAGATTAAATGCTGGCGGCAATCTTCTTTATGTCTGGTGTAATGGCAGATGTTGAAACAACCAGCAGATTTTCCAAATTCTCGTTGGTTAACCTGTTCCGTGTTTTGCACTTGTTTAAATTCATAAGCGAAAACTTGCAAGCTTGTTTGGCAGTACCTATGTATGCTTGTTCGCATACATNATATACACCAATATATAAAATTATTAAATATTATGTTAGAGAATTGAAGGGATAACAAAATTGTTTTCATGGTACATCACAAAAAAGTTAATATTTTAGAATGAAAATGGCTATGTTAATTATTTATATTAAAAAAATATCAAAGTAAAATAATTATTATTTTCATTATAAAATTATAAAATTAAAATTATATATTGTGTAATTTTATGCAGAAGAAATATCTCCTGCAAAGTTATGTTTTTATTATTATAATTTTTTACCACAGTTTTAATTCTTGCTTTCATTCTGAAACTGTATAATATTCCGAAGGAAGTCATTAACCAAAGGCTTTCTGAATAGATTTTTGTTGGGTTTTTTTTTAAGCTGCTGATGATTTTATGAAAGGTTCAATTCTTTCTTCTGACTAGGTATAAATTTTCATTTATGTTTAGAGAAATTTCTCATACGATACAGATGAAAGATTACATTTTCAAATACATCAAGTGATCTGATAACACTAACAACTTTATATTCTGTCTCTTGAGTTGTAATTGAGATTTGCTTTTTTTTAATTTAATGGAGAGAATTTAAGAACAATTCACTTAAATATCAATACATAATACATTGATGAAGTATGCTTTTATTCTTGAATTTGATTTATAGACTTTACGCAAATAGTTAATAATGTATACTTATAAAGATATTCATAGTCAATTACTTAAAACTGGGTATACATTAATGAATACTGCACTTATAACCAATATTCTGCTTGAATCTCTCCTTGAGCCATTGAACATGACTCTTAGTCAACAAACATAGCTTCTGGCATTCTGAATATAAAATACTATTCTATTCACGGTGGTAAATATTCTGGTTTGCATGTATTTTCCTCAGTTAGTGTACTTGATTCAATGTTATTTGTTACAGTAAAAACAGCAATATCTTCTAAGTTGATTACCGGTATTAATGAAAACACTTAATGAACCTTTATTTCCGGTAATGTTTCAATTTAAGAACAGATGTTTTTGGCCTCACTCGAGGTCTGCTTCAGGTTAAATTAAAATTATAATTGAGATTCTTTTAAATTATAAACAAAATTCTCATTTATAATTTTAATTTTAATTAATCTTTCAATATTAGCTACCCAAGTCTGAATAGCTTGATGAAAAATTCTGATGCCTAAAAAAAAAAAAACACAAAAGGTCAACAACTCACTGTGCATTTAGAGTTAACACTCCATTACAAATCTCTTAAGTACAGCGTAGAATGTTGATAAAGCATGATAATGTGAAAAATGTATCTGTAATCTCTATCTACAATTTAGTCTAGACGCTACGGGGTGACACAACAATGAGATCTCGCACCATCTTAAAATCTTCCTAGGGCATCCTCTGGTTTGGTCCGTGGAAAAAGTTTTCTTTCCAATTTGTTCCGGGGGCAAAAACTGTTGGCCACCCAACTGTTTCATTGGGAGTTTTAATGATTACGAAAAAAAAAAATACTATTTTATTTCTAAAGATGAAATAAAAAATAAACTAAAGTGCGATGAGTGATATTTACTTTCAGCAAGTCTCCGCTGTTCAATGATACGCAAACACAATACATAGATATTACATGAACTAACAAGTAGAGACTTGTAAAACATAGGTAATAATATGCAGCAAGAAACCTCAAAAATTCTCTCTTAGGTGAGTCTTCAAGATGCAACTTTTCGTATAATAAATAATAGAAAGAAAACCTGACATGGTAAATTATTATTGAAATGTGAGATTTCCCGGGAAAATAAAATTTCCCGGGATTTTTCTCGTAGGGAATAAACAGCGAGAATTCTGGGAAAGAAACCCTAATTGATACATTAACTTCACAAATATTTTGTAATTACAATCATTAGTATAATGTAGTTAATTTCTTTGTAAAAATATTACTCAAATGCAATAGCAATTCTGCAAGAACAAATTTTTCATTTTACTATGTAAGGATGATATGTATGAATCAGACAAATGAATTACTTAGCTTTGCCATTAAGTTATTATGTCGTACTTGTGTACCATATGTGTGACAAAATGATATAATACAATATATATATATATATATATTATGTGTGACAAAATGATATAGTACAATATATATATATATATATATGATATAATACAATATATATATATTGTATTATATCATATATATATTGTATACAATATATATATGATATAATACAATATTGTATATTGTATACAATATATATATGATATAATACAATATATATATATTGTATTATATCATATATCAGTTAAGCAGTAAGTGATGGGATATTATTCCGTCAGAGACAGTTGGCATGGAATTGCTGGCTGCTGCCATCTCTTTTAAATCATACTGAGTCTAACTAGTGCCAAGTCTGGATTAAAAGAAAGCAGTTTACCTGTAACAATAGAGTTGTGCCAATCATCTATTAAACACCTTTAGGGGAAAATTTATGAATTAAAATAATGTGACTTCTTCAGGTTTGCATCAGAAGTTCTTACATAGTTAATTGGGGTTTTTTGTCCCTAAAGATTTTCCTATCTGATCTCGTCTTTCATCTAACTAACTCCATTCTCAAGATTAAGGAAAGACAGATGGGAATTTATAGAATATACAATTTTTTCAAATTATATCCCAATTAGAATTATACATAAGATGAAATTAATAGATCAGTCGTTTTTTCTGTGGAATAAGAGATCCTTTCTATGAGGTGAAGAAATGATCAATATTATTATTTTTGATTACATCTTCCCTACTATCTTCTGTACACTAGTTTTAATACAGTATAACATTAAAAATATGTATTTTGTTTCTTTAATGATATTATAATTATAGTAAATTATCATTTGTAGTTATAATCACAGTATAATCACTACATTATTGAAAGTTGATTGTGTTTAACAGTAACAATTCGTACTGTAAATGCTATTTACTTTTGTTTTATATGAAATATATCTATATACTATCAAAAAACTTATAATGTAATAAAGGGGTTGAGAATCACGAATAAATATATTATGCAATAAATTATTAATCTTATGTTTTGATTAAGTATTTTTCAGTTTGTTTTCTTGTGTGATTAGAATAATGTTTCGTGAATTTGAAAGTAGATATCCTACATTGAAATTCGAAAAGTTTATAACGCTAAGTTGATTATGAAGTAAAAATATAATGGCTTCTCATATTACGCAACAGTTGCATTTATAGTCTGTAGAAAATACATTGCCGTTATAATTTTGTGAGTTTGTGTGGGTTTTCCATCACAATATGTTAAATTTCATGTAATATGAACGAAAGTTAGCCATTTAATGTTAAATGCCATAATTGCATTCTTCGTGCACAAATTTGATCTTGCTAAAATACCATAGATACGAATGAAATGTACTACACCATATTCGTAAATAGTTTCATTACAAAACTTATACCCTGGATAAAATGAAAACAATACAGATAAGGTAGGATATGCTGAAATCAAGAACAACAGTTTCTCTTAGAATTCTTGGAACTCTTGAAGTTTCATAATAATGAAAGAAGACAAAGCAAGCAATAAGTAAATTGAGAATAAGAAAAAAGTGAAGGTGGTTGTAAACAGATGAAAATAAATGATTGTTACAATTGTTGAACTAAAGCTAAGTAAGTCTATGTTTTAAAAGTTTGTTTAGTAAATATAAATTGTTCTGTGAATTGGAATGAGATAGAAATAAATCAAGCTTACACGTAACAATTAAGGAAGGTTTTATGTTGTCTCGTTAGAGATTGCATGAATCTTATCTGAAGCTAGTATACTATGAGAATAATTGAATAATTTAACCATTTGAAATATTCCTTTATAACCAATTTTATCAAATGGTCGGTATTGAACAATACTGACCATTTGAAAAACATTATACGAGTGATTACTTATTTGTAGAATTCATTCCCCTGACTTTTAATGCTTTTTTCAATGGAGTAATTTATTATAATTTGCATGAATTGTCATATACACAATACACAGGCAATAGCTAACTTTTGCCAAATATCCTAGTTAAGCAGTAAGTGATCCGGATAATATTCCGTCAGAGATGGTTGGCATGGAATTGCTGGCTATTGCTGTCTCTTTTAACTCGTCTAACTAGTGCCAAGTCGGGATTAAAAGAAAGAAGTTTAGTAAAATGAAGGGCATTTTGCTGTGAAATGATGCAAAGTTAGAAAAAAAAAGTAGCAGCTGTGTGGAAGGAGAAAAATAACGCCAGAGGAGGAGTTGTGTGCACTTCGAAAAGTAATCCATGCATAAATGATGATTATCTGTTTATACTTTGTTAGATTTACAAGTAAAAACAGTAGCTACAGAAACCATTTTTTATTGGTTTTGACATCTACAAAATGGTGAATATTTACATGCAAATACATGAATATAATGTATTTGTTAAAGAAGCTTCTTGAACATAAATCCAATTCAAACTGTCTTTTTGGGAGCAATGCATGCAAAAGTTGAGTTTTCTGAAACAGTTTTTGTGAGTAAAGCAGCTTTAATGTGGTTTTTTTTTTTTATGTGAATACATTTTGTTGATATGGATCTATCCATTATGATACGGCAAAACTTAAAATAAGCTAAGTTTCTGATATAGTTCTGTTTAAAAGTAAATTTTGTTAACTTGGATTTTCTATGATATAGTGTGTTTAAAAACTAATGTTTCAATAAAAATTCAAACTAATTTTAGCTTTCATACTTTTGCACTTCATACATTTTTATTTGTTTTGTCTTATACAAATTATCAATTGTTAAACTAGCTGGAACACACCCTCCTTCCAAGAAATGTATATTTAGTAGCAATTTGAAAGGATGGAATGTTTCAGCTGGTTTACAATTGATAATTTATGTAAATTAAGTCAAAGTAAATAAAAATATACGAACCGTGATCCAAAAAATTCAGATAGTTTTACACCGTTAATGATGTGCGACTCGTGAACCTTATCTAAGTTAGCGATGTGTTAAATCAAACAATTATCCACCCATTATGAAGGGAAAACCTTAACAAAATTTGGATTTTGTGGTTAGTCTTCCTTTTCGAAATCAAAACGATATAATTATTGACTAACGAGAATACAATAAGAGTTTTTGTGGTTGCTTGCTATTACTGAAGAAAGGAAATGTTACTTTTTTAGTTATAGTTGAAGCTTGAATTTTTGTTTTCGGACTATTGGAAACATCTCTAAATAAAATAATTATGGAAACGTTTTTAAATCAAGACTACCATGAGGTTTTTTCTGTAGACAGACATATGGTTAATAGACGTTTCCACATGAATGGTGAGCAAACAAGCATTAAAAACAGATGTAACTTGAATGAGTGTGGGAAAATATTATTTTAATAGGTACTAATGGGATGGTAATTAGTATTTCCTATGTTAGCACAGGAAATTTTGTTAATTATATTTATCATTTGAATTTCCTTTTTGTTTAGTTAATCAATATTTGATATTATAATTAAAAATTACTCACCTTTTAGGTACTGTAATGTATTGTCATATTGGTATAATTTATTGAATAGTTAAGGTGAATAAGCTGAGTTTAATGTATTAAATATTTACATGTTAAATCAGAACTAGCTATGTATAACTAGTGTTATTTATATCATGGTCTGATTGTTATTGTATGATTTACTGAGGGTGTATTTGCAAATATTACTCAACTTCAAAATTAATGTCTTTAAGAACTCTTCTGTGAATTGTTTTGATCTGTTCAATGTGCGCTCCTTGCTGTTTGGCAATAAGCCTACACTATCATTTCCACAAACCAAACAATTGTTTACATTTTTTGGGATTACATATTACCATTTGTCTTTAAGTACTTTCCAAAGCCCACTCAGAATTGTAGCATGTCGGTGGAAAAGTTGTTTAAAGAATCCAAAACCAAAGAAGTCTAAAGGGCTGATGTCTGGTGATTTAGTAGGAATATCCTGATCCTGATATTTTATATAATTGAGACCTATAAAAGCTTTTAAGATGTTTGAGATACTCTTCAGTTTTCTTTGCTGTGTGAGAAGTGTCTTTGTCATGATGGAACACAACTTTGTCCATCTATGAGGAACATTCCTTTCTAAATATGGCTTCAGTACATTGCTGATATATTAGTTGGAATTCATCTTAACTTTATTTGGGACTTTTATAAGAAGTATTCCTCTTCTGGTCATTCCACCAACAATCATGAAACTTTCTGGTCAGCTTTCATAGCACTTTGTCCACTAAGTTTTGGGAACATTTTGACCAGGAAGATAGTAACAGATCTTGCGAAATCCATTACAGTAGCTTAAGCATAATATGCTACTGTAATATTATGCTACATCCAATGTCACCATAAATTTTGATCTACCTGCTGCCAGATGTCGCTTGTACAGTTTGCAAGTATTTATCTTGCGATTTTGTTTTTGTTCTGCAGAAAGGCAATATACTTTGGTCTTCTGTACTTTTGTCACTTTCAAATCCTTATGAATTATGTTTTGTACAATACAGTCCTCTGGAAATTTCCAGTTTGCTTGGCAATGTCTCTGATACTTGGAAGGTTTACTGTGTAGACAGTAGTTTGTGGACCTTCTAAATATTACTCTTACTGTGGACGAGTTTTAAATGACCCCCCCATTTTTCACATTCCATCCTTTTTCATATGAGAACTAATAATAATGTTTATCATCTTCTGACTTACAGCAATGGAATTGATTTTAGTGATTTCACGATCTCTCTGAAAGTCAACAAGCACTTTTATGCAGACATCAATTTCCTGAATTTTATGCGGTGCCATCTTTTTTCAAATTTTTTTTATGCAAATAATTTTACAACATTGAAAAGAATTATAGATAACTACAAAAAAGTCTTGCAAATATCTTTTAATTGATGTTGCCAATTAAAAGATATAACACAGTAAAGTTGAGTAATATTTGAGTATACACCCTCAATAGTTAAGACTAGTAGATGATGATTGTTTGTTAATAACAAATGTTTCATGTGGATGTGTGTATAAAACAAAATATTCTGAAGTTAACAGCTTAATGTAAAATATAATTGGAAATTGTTTTATGCTGTTATATCTTTATATAAAGTGCATATTTATAATCAATAGATTCCAGCTTTTATGACATTAAGTTGTTCCTAAAAAGTAGTTTTCAAATGTGGTGTCACATTTTCCCCATAAGCTCAGTGTCATAAATGAAAGATGTTACTGGAAATAGTTTCACACAGTATATTTTATAAATCTTTGCAAGGTCTAGTGTGGCGCACAGTAGCAAGGTGAGTGTGTTAAATATGGAGTGCTTAGGTTATATGAATTTAACAGGATTTGAAATATATCTCAGGTTGCTGGCTGTACACTATTATTGAAATATTCCAGCGTTTCATTCACTTAATATACAGCTAGCCAAGATTCATGAAATTATCTGGACTTGACGGTGATGGCCAACAAAACGGCACAGAATTTAACTATATTTCTTATAATTAAATTAGAAGAATTTATACCAAACAAATTTGGGTTCAAAAAATTTTCTGGTATAACTTCAACAGTTTACAACTGCTTAGTTGTTCCTGTAAAGTGAAGGGTCTGTTGTTATATGTATGCACATTAGATTCTTTATACAATATATATGCATGCATATACATTAGACCCCACTTTACAACCTTACGTATTTCACAATTGATATACAAGAAGTTATAGTACACGATTCAGTAATATAAAGTAAATTAACAAAATATAATGCTATACGGTACATACACATATACATATGATGATGATAAAATCAATAAATTTAATGAAATTTCCTTATCTGTAAATTAATTTTTTTCTGTATAGTTTGTAACAATGTCTATATAACAGCATAGAAAGAAATGAGCATAGAGCTTCCAGGAAGTACTGTGCCATTTCTTTGTCATGTATGTATGTATTATATGTGTAATTTTTTTAAAACATAGTCTGGAATCTTTGCATTTTTTTCAATTACTTTTCTAGCTGTTGCAGAACATAAGGGAAAATATGGTAATTGGCCAAATTTTGACTCCTAGTTTCTTGCATTTCTCAATGTTTTGACACTCCACACATGTAAAATGTAAAATATCCTTACAGATTGCATGATTATGCTGGAATCTATTTTGAATTATATCTCAGGAATGGATGAATGAAAAATTTTGAAATTGCAATTTATTTCTATATATATATGGGAGCATTGTAGCTTCTAGATATTTTTAAAATTAAGAGCTTTAATTATTAAATTACTTATAAAACTGTGCTTTTGCTTTCCTCTCGTCTAAATTACTCATAGTTTTAATGTAGCATAGTTAAACATTGATTTATGTACTGGTAAACTGATTTTTCAACAATTTAAAGTATTTTAGTTTAGTTTAAATTCACTTTTACAGAAATTAGTAAAAAATATTTTATCGCATATTTTATTGTGGTAAAAATTTTGTTTAGGTTAAACGTCGTCTGGACCTAGAAGCCGTGGGCTCGGTGAGCAACGACGAAGGTTTTAGAACTCCAAAAGCAAAGAGAGGAAGGCCACCCTCTTATAATATAAGTCCAAAAAGTAAGTCTTTACAACCAAATTTTTTAAACCGTCGAATCAGCCTTCTTTAAGACAAGCATTCTGTTATTAACGTCTTCCAGCCGAAATATTTTATTTACCAAAGAAATAGATATATTCCAGTCTGTTAACTGTTTGATCCTGCCTAATCAGCCAAAAACAATTTGATAAATAAAATATTTGCTGGAAGAGATTAGAACTGTTAAAGTTTAATCAAAACGTTAGTTTACAAGACTTATATTATCTTCAAGATAAAATTAATCCCAATAGATTTTCATTTTGAATGAATGGTGTTAGCTAATCCCAATGACTGGACCCATTTTAACACTATTTCTACAATGGAGTTAACTTTGAGTGGGCTAATAACATGATGATATGGTGTTTGCCCTCTGCTGGAAGTAATAACTGGAAGAATGGTATTATGTTAACATAAATTAAGTTGCATTTGGTATGAGCATTATCTTTGACTTTTTTCTATTCTTATTAATCTTGGTTAAATTTTACCCTGATTAATTTTTGTCATGTCAACTTTAATTATATATTAATATTATACCTTTTTAATTATTACAATAAAACAAAAAGCTAGTTCATTGATAATTACTTGATAATGCACTTGCTCACAATGCTCTGGTTGATGAATTTTTGGCCAAAAATTCAACAAATATGGTTCTGCAAGCTCTGTATTCACCCAATGTGGCATTGTGTGATTTTTTTCTGTTTCTTTGACTAAAATTTCTGCTTGATGGCCACCGGTTTGAGTTGATTGATGCCATAAAATAACTCGCAGCCAGTCCTGAAGAGTTTCACAAAAACTACTTTAAACCATGCTTTGAGGATTGGAAAAAACTATGGCATAATTGTATTGCTGTGGGAGGGGATGAAATAAATTATGATGAATAAATTCAAATATAACATTTTATTGAAGCATTCCCAATACTTTTTGATCATGGGTATTCTGACAGTAGTTATGTTCATTAAATACTTTCTTAATTAGTTTAGTATTTACATTTGTTTGAGAGGTGCCTTTGCAAATATGTCAACATGGCCTAATGTACTATAGGTACAAAGGTAGAGGAGGATTGGATAGATAAGTTGCCATCTAGAGTTAAGCATTTTGCCAATAAAAAGTTGATGAGCAGCCTAGCTACGAGTAGCATTGTCATGGATTCACCAGATGTCCATAAATTATTTGTATTTGCCAAGACACACAAGCAAGGGCAACAGCTCTGTCCGGTGGTCGACAAAGCTAGAGCACCTACACATAGATTGGAGAAAGCCTTGCATACCCTGCTTACTAAATACCTGGATGGATATCCATTTACCATCTCCAGTGCAGTAGAACTATTAGAGCAATCAAAGGGATCACCTCCCCCAAGTACATTACAGTGTTGGACTTTTGGTCCGTATACCCCTCCATTGAGCTACTTCCTTGTTTCTGTGCTTTCAGAGACTTCCTGTTTACAAGAGTGGATGATAGAGCAATGCACCAACATGTACTGGAGTTGGTCCACTTGGTATGTTATCGTTCTATATTTTGGTTTAACGGGGTTGTATACATGCAAAGTAAAGGGATTCCCATGGGCGATCTGATTTCTGGTGACCTCTGTGAATTAGTTGTCAGACAATTGGAAAGCAGGACTCTCCCCAACTTTCTCCACATCATCATCCTGTACAAGAGATATATTGATGACATCATCATTTTCTGGAGGACAACACCAAATTTGATGCAGTTTGTTTACCCAGTGAATGAAAATTCATACAGGCTGTTCCTTGAGGTCTGTCCAGCTCCACTTAGATGTTAGGGTTGAGGGGTCGAACATATACACATCTGTTTATTGTAAACCATGTGCATTCTCCACATATATCCCAATTGGATCATGTGATCCGTGTCTGTACAAGATTGCAGCATTTGGAGCCTTAGTTAGAAGAGCATTCACACATTCTTCTACTCCACAAGCACTGGCAAAGGAATTAGGGCTTATAGAACAGATAGTCAGGGCACATGATTACACTTATACAAAAAGAATGTGTGAATGGCACAGACAGGACACATCATTTCGACAGAAATGACGAGAGATAAGCAGGAAGAGTATATGGAGAGGATCCCTCTCACTTTTAATCTGCATTTAAAATCATCATACATCACAATTGCCAAAAAACTACACATCGGTATTATGTACAGGATATGCCCCTCCATATTCAGCCTACTATGTAACAGAAAAGACCACATAATCCTGACAGACTACTGGGCATTTATAGCATCCCTATTAGAGACAACAGATGGGATAGAGAAATGTACATTTGGTCTACTAAATATTCAGTGGGGTCAGGATATGTGAACATAAATCAGATATAAAGCTTAGTGGGAGTATTAAGTACTTAGCTTGGATGTCATGCCAACAGTTAACTCAATCAAAAACTTCAGACTATGAGGCGTTAAATAGAATTAAAAGATTTCTTTTAATTCTATTTAACGCCTTATAGTGGGAGTACCATTGCACTCTCCACATATGCAACAGACCTTGATATTATGACATATTTTCCCAGAGCCCAAATCATCCTTACTACCCTACACGCAGAACATCTCAAGTGGTAAGGATATTCTGAAAGGAGTCTTTACAAGGGTCAGTTTGGCAGGCTGATTTATGTTCGGTAGATTGAATTACCTGCCAAAGGATTGTATCGAGAATTGATTTATATGTTCAATTTACAATTCAATGATTGTTTGATTTGAATCGGTCCACATAAATACAGTTTAACAGCACCAATAGTCGGCTTTTTAATAGCGTTTAACATCATGGTTTTTACATGCACCGATAGGTTTTGTAAAAAATTTTAAATTTAAATGAAGACACATTTTTATGAAATAAAATCTATCCATTCTAGAACCAAGTTTTTATATATACATACGATTATTACTAAAGAAAAATTGTAATAATATATTTTGATTTTATTTTTTAGTAAAATCTCCAATAGAGAAAACACGGTACGACACCTCGCTTGGATTATTGACCAAAAGATTTGTCGAACTGCTTACCGGAGCTCCCGACGGTGTAAGTTTTTCAAAATATTTTTAAATATATCGTGAATTGAATGGTAACAGTACGAAGATAAACAATTACAATATTATAAAGGTTAGTTACAGAAGTATTTGATTAGATTCCACATATTTGTACTATTATAAAATTAGAGTAATATAATGCATGCAATTTTATAGAAATGTAGTGAAATATTTTAACTATTACAGGTTGTAGATCTGAATAAAGCATCGGTGTTGTTGTGCGTGCAGAAACGGAGGATCTACGACATAACAAATGTTCTGGAAGGAATCGGCCTTATTGAGAAAAAATCGAAGAACAACATCCAGTGGAAGTAAGTAAAATAGTTGGTTTTAGTCGATTCATTTTAATTCATAAATTTCCTTAAGAGTGTCTTGTATTACAGAGGAACACTACCACTTTGTATTAAAATAATTTAAAATTTATTGGAGAAATGTTTCTCATTGCTTTATTTCTTATATAATGCTACAACTGTACTCCCCATGGGATAAAGAACAATTTGTTCCAAACTGTTTTTAGGTAGCAGACTAGCATGGCAGAACTGATTATCCAAAGCGGTTAACTTTTACTTTAGTGTGTGTATTATTTATCGTTTAATTTAATTTGTATGGATTTTGTTGTTTTTAATTGTAAAATTTAGATACACTTAACCAAAAATTGTTACTTCTTTGCTGCAAAGAGGCCAAAGACAACATGCCAGTCAGTCTTATGGCTTCAACAAATTCTTTGTTTTGGGTCTGATTATCTTCACTAATGTTTGACTATATGTTTGACAACTTACTTTGATTTCAATTAGTTTTAGAAAACAAGAAGTGCCTATTGAAGGTGGTAATATGTTGTTTGTGCTATCAGTCACCTTCTTGAAACACATATTACTGCTTGCACTGTGAATGACAATTACTGTTGACAATTGTTGAATTGTATCAATGTACCATGTACAGTACAATAACAAATAGAATATTGTTTATGACAAATGCTATGCGGAAAATTTAATTATAATTAGCGTCACCTTTCAGTACTATATTTTACTGTGTACTCGTACCCTGTCTTGATATCTACCCACCTGCTTTGTTTTTTATCATAGGAGTAAGAGTATAATAAAAAAACAGATGTATAAATTTGTAAAATAATTTCATATATCAAGGATGGGCCATGTCTTGTCATATAGTTTTAATATGTTGATTTCTTTTGATAATTAATTAATTGATAATTGTAAAATATGTGGGGCATTCAAGTCAAACTGGGACTTTTAGTTTTACAGGTACAAGAAGGGATGCTAATATGGCTGTACTTGTAGTGGTAAGTGGAAAGTGTGCCCTATTATCTGAAGGCAGCATGCCCATTGCAGACCAGTCACATGACAGTTATTCAAATGGTGTACAGCAGTGTTGGTGCTCTCATGGATCAGTGAGTTGAAAAGTTTCTTGTGAAGGAAGGTGTAAAACCCATGGATATTTAACGAAGACTTCATGCACAGTATTGAATGAGACACTTAGCTACAGTAAGACATTTGAATGGTGTAAATGTTTTAAAGATGGTCCATGAATGATGATCCCAGCCATGGTGGTTCCAAGCTCGCAGCAGTCATTCTTGTGAACATCCAGTGGTATGGAAGGCTTGGTCCTAGATAATTGACTCATAACCTGTCATGAAATTACACAAGAGAAATCTTTCTTTGGGTATGAACACAATCATTCTCCATGACAATGCATGAACTCATTCATAATGTTCACCATACTGCATGCATATTGTAGCAGCTTGGCTGGGAAAGCATTGTCACATCTCTCTTGCAAACTGGATCTCGCACTGAGTGATTTTTACCTGTTTGGACCTCTAAGAGTTCCTGGGAGGTCAGGATTTCAGCACTGATGATGAAATGAAGCAGGCTGTTTTAGAATAGTTCAGATGAACTGACAAATCTTTTATACTGAAGCTTTCCAAGCAATAGTTAAATGCTGGGGTAAGTGTATAAATTTAGCAGACGAGTGTATCAAAAAATAAATGCAGTTCACTCCTTTATTTATTCTTTTATTCTGTACACACTAAAGTCTTGGTTTGACTTGAACTCCCCTCAAATATGTGATTTTGTTTTGAAAATCAACTAGAGGTTTAGTTACATTCCTCTTAAGACAAATAACATAACTGATAATCCATAACATAATTTAGATTAGATAATTATTGGTAAAATTATCTAAAGAAGTTGTTTTTTTGTTAGAGGCGGGACTCTAAATTCTGAATTGGCAGCAAAGTATGAGAATGTAGAAAAGGAGATAACGTTGTTAGACAGTAAAGAAAATCAGCTGGATGAACTCATTCACAATGCAACCTTACAACTGAAAATGATGACGGAAACTGAAGACAAGAAATATCCTTTGTTGATATTTATATATTTTTTTATTGTGATTCCAAAGCAGTTATATTTGAAGATATGTTTTGGCTCTTTAATATATATCAAATTGATAATATGTACGACACACCATTACATGTATACATAAGTATCTAACAGTTATACAATGATACTTTTCTATTATTAGTATATAATTAGCAAGCTATATCATGCTTCTTTTCATGGTTTTTCTGTTGTGATGGATTGGAGTGAGGTTGAGTATCTGAAGGTAAACAAATTGCTAAATTTGAACAGCTGCTGTGCTTATCTCATCAAGAACATTTTGGATGAATTTGTATTATTGTGGCATCAGATAAGACATTACTGAAAAGACAAAAACCAAGAGCGGAATACTTTCTTGAAATTAGAAGCTATAATAGAGGCTAAAGACTATACCAGTAATATAGTTTCATCTGCGTAGTGAGATATGGTGTGTACAGCAAGTGAACAAAGATAATTGACTCAAATTGAAAGATACTTTGAGATAAAAACTAGTATGATTTCTTCACATAGTTTAGGTTATTGGCTAATTTCATTGTAATTTCTTTAATGATGTATACGTATGCATATATTACGTACCGTGACCTTCAAGGCATCAAGTCCTTTTCCGACCAGACGGTCATTGCCATCAAAGCACCTCCGGAAACCAGATTAGAAGTACCTGATCCTAGAGAGGTAAGCATCTGGCTCATTTGTGTTTTCTGTTGTTATTTAAATTCCAGACATTTCATTAAAGTGTGTTGATCATTTCCAGTCTCTCCAAATTTGGTTAAAGAGTGAAAAGGGCGAGATAGAAGTCTATCTTTGTCCCGACGACGACGATAGCTCTTCTTTAAAAGAAGAGAAACAAGAAAAATCGATAAAAATCGAGAGCAGTAGCAATGAGAATTTAAAAGGTTAGTTGGTAGCCAATAAAGCGTTGTTTTTTCAGTTTTCTTCAAAGAATTTTGTTGTTGATGAAATTTGCACGCAGAGGAGCGTACGGTTGCCAAGAGTATTAAACTTACTTCAGGTTAAACTTTACGAATCATCATTGAAGGGCAGATTAGTTATTAAGTTATACTATTTTGTAATAAAATTTCCATGCATGCAAAAAGTTTTAGTATGCTTAGAAATGCATGTTGTTATGTAGAACTGTGAACTATAGGCAATGGCATAGATTCATTTATAAAGCTAAATAAAGTTCGTTACAACAAGATAAACTTAAAAATTAGTATTATACAATTTGAATTTTTCTATTTTAAAAATCTAGCAGACCCCTCTTTAAAGTACGCTTTAATATCCGAAGACGACGATTTAGCTCCGATGGGAAAGAATTTCCTACTACAAACAGAGGACCAACATAGCGATTCACTGCCATTTGTACATTTAGAGCCACCGTTATCGGAAGAAGATTACACATTCACTCTGGACGAAGGAGAAGGGATAGCAGATCTGTTTGACACCTGTGATTTTTCTATGTAAGATAGTAATTATAATCGAATCCCCTGGTAATGTTATATCGATGGGCCAACACAAATGTGTTGGCCCATCGATTTATTGCCCTGTTTGATTTTTCCCCTTTTTTTAAAGCCCGATATTGTTGTGTGGCATTACGAAAAAGGACATTTTCTCGAAGATAATTTGTCGGCAGAAATAGCAAAAAAATACCGAAACGATTTGTTTTTCTTGCACCAAACATTGAATGAGCACGATCAAAACAGAAAAAAGTATTCAAATTTCTCATTGTTTCTTAACATTTGCTGATTTATTCTTATTCGTTTTAATGAAACTTTTTTATGTATTAGCGACAGGAAAAGTTAGTTTTAACACTTAGCAGGTTATTGATTTGATAGTGTTGTGTTTTGATGGTTATTTCAAATTTTTACTTGTATATGAATGTTTTTTTTTTTTTGTAATTTTTGAATTTTTAGTCTAGTGCAACTTACATTGTAATCGAAAGAGACAAAGAAGGATTTGCCTGTATGAGGTTTGGCTTTTGTTAAATTAAATTCACAGGAGCCACCGTGCGCTTGCAAGTACTTGCAGCACTCGAACTTAACGAGAGGACCTTAAAATGCAATGCGAGAGAATTTCTTTTAATCACCTCGAGCGCCTTTTTTGTATATATCCGTATAAAGTCCGTTCTTGTTGAAATTTGTTTCTTTGATATTTGACACACTACTGTTGTTTGTTCTCAAAGAAAAAAAAAAAGAATTGTAAGATAATTAGCATTAAATATTCATGCAAGCGGACGAACAAACAGAGACGTGTGCCTTAATTTGTACGCTTCCTTTAATTAATTCTTATGTACTTGTTTTGCATGTCGGAGTTAAAATAATGTACATAAATGTAAAAATATCGATCATATATTTTTAAGCGAAAAGAAAAAAAACCAAGTTATCGAGTGGGATATTTTACTTGGGATGTCGGTTATTCTTATCTTTATCATTTTATCTAATCGTAATTATTATTGCGACGGAATTGAGGAAAGCGTAAGAAACCATCGAGTACAAAGACAAGTTTTATAATTGTTTACCACGAATCCGAACGTCTGCATTTTGAAATTTTAGCGGCACTCCAATTTATTGTACAGTATTAAAATATAGAGAACGAATTTTTATATAGATTTGCGTACCGTTGTCATAAATTCCGTTAACGTCTGCATCCCGTTGCAGAAATTTAGTTCAAACGAAACAGACTCCTGCGGAGGTCCGATTTGTTCCGAAGCCTCGACCAATAAATTCGGGGACTTAAAACAAATGTATATTACTTAAATCAGTTTTGTAATTTTTTTTTTCAAATAGAATTTTATGATAAATGTTTTAAAAATAGTCATTGTATTTCTTATGTAATTAAAAGAAAATTTTATTTACCCCTTTTTTTTGTAACAATTAATTGTTGAATTACAAACATCGTGATTATCATTAAGACTAGTCTGTAATTAGTCAACAACTCAGTTTGTGTGTATTAAAGAATACTAATAGATAGATTTTATACACACACAAAACTGATTGATTTCTTTGCCAATTCCTCTCAAGAAAAAATAATTAAACTTGGCATAATTGTACAGAATTGTGTATAAAAGTATCAAGTAAGGTCTAAAATATGAATTTGGTTTCTAAATAAGTGGCCACGAGACAATGGGACTAGAAGCTTATTTCTGTAGATGTTAGCAAAAAAAATACCTGTTTATCAATCAAAATTTTCTTAAAATTCTCATATACTATTGGAAATTCTGTATATACTAGTGTTCAAAAAACCAGGGCTGTGGAGTCACGTAAAAATCTACAGACTCAGACTCTGTTTCATATACATAACAAGTTGGTAAGTAAAAGGGAGTCGGAGTCGGCGGATTTTTTGACGACTCCAACTCCGGCTAAAACATCAAAACTCCACGACTCCGACTCCACAGACCTACAAAAAACACTAAGCAATAGATATTGACCTGGAAACTTTAGATAAATTTTACATCAAGTAATTTGTTGGAACATTGTCTAGTAATAGTCTTATTGGGGTGCAATTATCAAATTGCAAATTTATACATTCCCACTATCATCAGTGTCTGTCTTTAATCCTATTTTTGAGATTAACAAAATTCAAACTTTCCATATCTGGTCTGAGTGAATGTCCCAATTTAACTATATACAAACGAAATTATGTGACTTCAAAAGTTTTGAATTGTAAGGATCAATTCTACACCAAATTCAATCAACCGAGATCAATAATATATGACACAACCCTCTACGGCAGTTTCCCAAACACTCAAAATTCTAAAAGTAAATATTTAATAAGTTCTTTTAAAATTTGGAAAAATTAATATGCATTAACTGCAATACACAAATTTCATTCAATTCCAAAACTATTATGAATTGTCAACAAATTGTATCAAAGACAGTTATTGGCAGTTGTTTTCATGTTTACTCTTCATCCTATACAATTCTTTATTCACTGATTTAATTTATTATTATTAGACTCCTAAAAAGACTCGTTAGTGTCTTTAATCGTACCTATTGCGGATTAAGTCGGGGCCACACTCGGAAGTGACCCGATATTTCTGGGACATCCAGTCCACAAAATATTTCCGAGGTTCTTGGCCCAGTTTAAAACTGTCAATGGTGTAAATAGTGTTGGACCAAATGAAGAATTGTTCTGTTTGAAAATTACAGAAGGATGCGTAGGGATTTGAATCTGTGATCAGATTGGCAGGGTCTACCAACTGATTTCCAAAATTTCCCATGTTAACTATCTAGTGCTGAAAGCATTTTTAAAGAATTTTTATGAAATGAGTAATCAATTAAAATAGCAATGGATAGCACTTAATATCTTGGATAAAATGAACTGCCACAAGCATTTGGATTAAAACTTATGAATATAAATGGTTATATGATCGCACATTTAAGCGTCTTTTTATACATTAGTGAATTTAGTGATGTGCATGAACAATTTTTATGTCATTTATTATATAGCTAATGCATGTACTGTATAATAGTTTAAGAATAAAAATTGTATCGGTCTTATGTTGAAGTTAAAGATAACACGCATATATTGTAGTAACTGACCTGACCTGATGATTTTCTGATTTTTACAATAGAAAAAGAATTTCTCCAGTGAATTTTTATCAAAATGTAGGGTAAACAGTAGTTATTGGCCACATCATCTTAACGTTGTCCCACAGATGTAGGGTTCGTTATTCGGATCTTCAAACGCCACTTTGTTCGATCGAGTGTATCGCCTGGATTCAGATGCAAGGCCCTTAGGTGTCTGCATTGATAGCATCTTGCCATCGTTGCTTCGATCTTCCGTGTGGCCGGCGGCCGTTCACCTCTAGGTGGTAAGCAATGTTGGAAACTGTATCTGGGACTGATTGTCAGACGTGGCCAAACCAGCGCAGGCATCTCTCTCATTTTTGCCTCAATGGGTGCGATGCCAAATTGTTGGTGTATCGTGTCATTGGTGATATGGTCTAGGAGGGATACACCAAGTGTCATGTGAGCCATAAGCATCTCCATGGAATGGAGAAGCCATTCGGCTGCTTTCGTTGATGGCCAATGTTCGGAACCATAGAGAGCGATGGGTTGTACCACAATCCGGTAGATTTTCGATTTTAGGTACATGAGCATCTTTTTGCCGCAGAGAACACCGGTGACTTCTCTCCATCGTAGCCATGCCGCATTCATCCTCGTTTGTACCTCGTCGAGGCCACAGAATTTTTTAAATGAAAAATTCTATATGACATAATATTTCCTAATTTAATCTGTTACTGATAAATTTTTTTTTATAGCCTTTCTACTGCTGTCATCTAGAAATTACAAATGCCAATTGTATAATTCTTGTTTTACAAAAATGTGAGATTGCATGTGGCCAATAACTATATAAAATGACACAAAATAGCCCACAAGTTTTTCTTACCTAATGACAGCAGAAATACTGCAGTGAAATTTTTCCAGAATAGCTTTTTTAGTTTGCTGTCACCATTGAAAAAGTTTCACTAAATATGCTGATTTTGTTTATTCATAATACTGTTAGGCACAATTTAAGAAGAATTGTGCCTAAATACCTAATGACAATGTTTTTTTTCTAAATTATTGCTTGGTTTTGTTACTTTCCCAGGACATTTAATTATAATCTCTAAAATGTTTATATTATACTTCCAATAGTAATAAATGACATCTGAAAAATAACTTCCAGCTTCTGAATGACAAAACTGCATCATTGGCATATTGGGACCACTATACATGATGCGAAAGTGTCGTATAGTTGAAAGGGCATTTCTTAAAACTTCTCTATGTTTTTATGATAATTTACGGGCAATAACTGATAAAAGATAATCACTGAGAGAGGAAATATTAGTTAATTGCATGAACAAAAGAAATAAAAATACAGTAACGTTATACTAACTACACAATTCATTATAGTTGTAGATACTTGTAACTTGTCTTTAACAATTCAGTTGCAAGTTTTGAAATGATACTGACTTTTTTCTATCCCGAGGTACTGTAATTTGTATATTACTTAAGAATTTTGATGATTATTGGCTATTAAATTACAATCTTTCAAAAAATAAGAATATTTATTGGATTTATATTTTGTACAATGTAAAATGAATGATGAATATGATTATTTTTGTCACTATGTTTTGTTTACAAGCCAAGTCTTTGCTTAAAAAACCCAGTTTATAATATTAGAGCTTATTACAAAACTGATTCTAAAAATAAGATGAGAAAACTGAAAAGTACTTATTCAGTAAATTAACATTTACTTTTTTGTTACCTTTTTGAAATTTTATCACTAGATGCTATGATCTTGATACTAACAAAACAACTGAAAATAAATAAACTTTAAATAAGTCGATAAAATAAAAATGGAGAAATCTCTCATGTCTGATCGTTCCCCTATAAAAGAATTTATTTAATATTAGATTCCACATTTGAATGAATGATTAAAACCGTAATAATTGAAACTCACCTGGTTGGAAGCGGGAGATATCGAAAGAGAAGTCGAAGGAGTGGCCAGAGCGAAAGGGGGACTCTCCACGTTCAGAAATGGAGGTGACGATCTAGATACAGAAGGTATGTTGGCAAAGTATTGAATCTGAACGGGCTGTCCGGTTGCACCCAAGATCGATGATGTCTGTGGTATGACCTGTAATTAAATTTATTGATCGCAATGTTTTGAAACTCAATATGGAAATGCGCATCAATTATACCTGTACTGTATTTGACGGAATGTATTGAACCTGAGAAAACTGAGGTTGGATAATGAGAGATGACTTGGGTTGGCTGTTTGATAGTATTGATCCCAGCTGCTGTGAAGGAATGAGTTTTGTCGAAGGTATGGATACGGGAAGTGCTGTTTCTTCCTTTATGTGTTTAGATGATTGCTGAAAGATTCAGAAAAGTTTTAAACTACTAATGAATGAATAATATTTAGCAATACATTAGGTAATTTATTTTATTACAGAATTGTCTACAAACTATTGAATATGGCAAACAATAGGAAGCTAAAAAAATTCATACAATGCACAATTTTTATAAATACCATACTGCAGATGTGAATATTAAAATTGTAGAATTATGGAGCTAGAATAAAGCACAGGATATTCAATTATTTATGAATTTGAAAGATGAAATAAGTGAAAAAATGGATTGCAAAGATGCAAGTTTTAGTAGAAAAATAATATATTTTTTATTGTAAGATGCATTGCTTTATACCATCAATCAATCTAACAGAAATGAAATCTGTCAAGGAGGTGCCTCCTGGATGGATTTTCTATGGGAACTGACCTCTATTTAGGTGTTACGCAAAGAAAACATGGAAATTTCACATGGGCAAACCTGTGACTAGCTAGCGGTATTCAGTAATTTTATTCATACAGAAACTGATGGACCATGTCTTCACAAAATGTTATGTTAATAAATCAGAATTTGCTTGACCACACAAAGTTTATAAAAGCAATTCACACCAGTCTTAGATTTCAATTTTCAATATTATATATATATACATACATACATTATATATAAACATAACATTTTGTAAAGATGTGGTCCATATATATAACACAGGTAACTGACTAGAGATACTATAATTACAATACCGTCTAGAGAAATACTACACCAATTTAGTTAAATTTGAACTGCTAAATGACATTTCAGGACATGTGGACAGCATTTACATTAAAAAATTAGTACCAAAACTAAGGTGCTTTTAGTATTGCAAGAAATAAACATTTTATTTGTACAAGACACTCATGCTATACAGAGACCTTAGTATTGCAGGAGATATTGCTCAATATGGCCCCATTCTGAAGATGTATAATCTAAAGGTTGTGTGTTCAATGTCAAATGTAATTGCGCATAAGTCAGAGCTTTAATGTGATATTGTCTTTTAAGGCTATCAAGAACATAAAAATTGTGGGTTGTCAAGTTTACAAGATCCAAAGCAAAGCAGTCATAGTGATGTTTTTTATTTCTCCACATTGTTCTGAAATGCCACTGTATCAGATCTGGTTACATTTAGATTGCTGAATATCCAGTATATTAAAATTTCAGCATTACAATTGATTAAAAAAACAGCACAAATAGATCAAAAACATTTTAATGAATTGTTATGTTAACTAATTTCCCCAGAAAATCATAAATGTCAGAAATAGTAGATAAATATAATCTGATCATATTTATCATGCATCAAGAATGCAATCTCTGCACAATCATGTACAAATTTAGACTAATTATCTCATAGAAATGCATCTCCCTAAATTTTAATCACACAATGTAACAAATTCTTACTTTTAAAATTAAGAGAACTTGTTTTAGAATTTGCATAAATTTTGTTTACGTTATTTTTTCATCTTACAAGATATGAAAAATATTCAACTGTAAGTTAACTATGCAGAAGATAGTATATAGATAATGCAATGAATGATATTTACAAGTCAGTTTCAAAATCATAATATATGGTAAGAGCATTTAAGTCATAACTGCTCTGTACATTGTAGGAAACATTTTCAGGTCATTTTTTTTCACTGCCCACAGTCTGCAGATACAGTTGAACCTCAAAAACTCGGCCTAATGTGGACCGAAGGGGGGCCGAGTTTGTGAAAATGCCGGGTTATCGGGAATGGGGTTAAAAAAGGATAAGTATGCGTGTTTCCTCAGAAAATACTGTACTGTACTTGTATGTATTGTTTACTTGAGAATATAACAGAGAATAAACTGCCCAAATACCCTTAAACAAAGAAAAAGTACTTCCTTTATGAAGGCATAGAGCTTTTACTACATGAAAATGAAAATTAATGAATACACTGTGTACAGTAATTTACCTGATAAGACAGACCTCAGAAAAATACTTTATGAGAGCTTTTATACTTTTATAAAGCTGTCTATAATGAAAATTAATTAACTAAGGATTTTTTTGCCCTGCCAGGGTTTGGCCGAGTTATCCGGAGTGCCGGGTTATCGAGTGCCGAGTTTTCGAGGCTCTACTGTACTAAGAAACCTTTTCCGATATCTATTCTGGGCTTGGTCAGTTCCAAAATACAAGACCATCAGGTAGTGAAGGATGGAGCCGACAGACAGCTGGAGCAGATTGCTTATGATACTTTACTGGGGTTCTTTGCATGTCTGGATTCAATCCCATTTTCACAGAGCAGTATGCATTATGGGGTGATACTCTTAATTGTCTTGGCATCCGTCTACAATCTGTTAAATCCTATTTATAGTTCTATATACAAGCATAATAAAAATTGTTGTTACCAATCCCTTTATATAGATATATTCAATATTTCATAAATATAAAATATATAAATACTAATTTGTATTTAGCATCTACTATAATTTCAACCCAAAGACAACATAAGTGAATAAGTTTCATTTAAAATATAACTAATGATTCCTGTCTGCTTTAATTTTTATGTATTTTGATATTTCCTCAGAATTTTTTAAACTCTTTCTATGCAAACTATAGAAATCAAAGAAACTAAACTCATGATTGGGTTAGCCAGTTAAAAGGGATGTGATGTGATATATCTGGATCAAACTATCCATAAAAATGTGAGACCCCAGTCACAAGAGTAAAGATGGTGCTTCTGTGTGTATAACTATAAAGTATAAACAGGAACAACAATTATTTAGAATAAGCTGATGAGTCAAATTTTGATTCATGACTGGAGGGACTCAAGTGATCAGTTCTGCTTATTGGGCCAATGACAGAATGAATAAAAGGGAAGAAGTCATCAATGCTGAATAGATCTGTCAGAGAGAACTGACTCAAGTCATGGGTGTAGGACTTGAAAGTCTATATTGGAAAGTGTGCAGAAGTCAGCAATATACTTAAAATCACTTTTTAAATGATTTGGACCATTTATTTCAAGCCAACAATGAAAGCCTCCTAATTACCCATCATCAAATGAGCTCCCGTTGGCTTAAAACAAACCAAGTTAGGCTATGAATCAGGAGATGAAGATCTCTAACGTGTCTGATGGATCTTATTAATAGTGTGTAGTAAGGTACCAGCGTGTTCAGTAATAATAGTATTCGTTAAAATATTAAAATCTCAATAAACTTTGAAATTAATGAACTTTATATCTTAAATTAATAAAGCTTTATAACATCAAAAAATATCAGTACCACTAACCTGGGGTTTCTGTATAAGATGAGTGTCAGATTTAGATTGACCACAGGCAAGCATGTGTTTAGGCCAGTGTGTCTGCTGACATGTGTGATTGCAGTAATTTGTATTCCAGCAACAATAGAATGCAGCTTCTTTTCCACAATTAGCACACTAAAACAAAAATCAGAGTTATGTTTTAATTTTACAACCACATTAAAATATAATTACAGTCATTATTTATTCCAACAATATGATAACAATGAATGATTAAGTTATGAAATATTGTAGCTATATACAGGGTTGATTGTACAAAGAACTAGTGGGCAAATCTCAACCAAATTTAGTATACATACCGTCCCAGTTTAATCACTTAATGTGCACATTATATGTTTTCTAACAAATTTTGGGTATTAAAGGAGTTGCAAAATGCTCTATATAATTCTTCGTCACGTACCAAATTTGGTTGAAAATTGCCAAATAGTTTTTTCAGCAGATGGCTCTGAACACCTTCTCTGTAATTATGATCACAAAGATATTACCATACTGGCTTGAATATAGTTCGACCTTTTATTATTAATTAGTAATTTTTTGTATACAGTTAAAATTAATAATAATCAATCTCTGTGTAATTACCCATTGTTTCTTCTTTGTTTCGTCTACAGCCTTTTGCTTTTCTCTTTCACTTTGTTGCATCAATTCCGTTATTGCTCTTTGTTTATCTGCTTCTATGCTTGCTCTCATTTCCAGAAGAACTAAATCTATAATATCAGTAATAAGTCAATTTACTTCATAATTTTTATATTATATATCAGGTGATGAAATGAAAAGTTTACTTGTAAGTAGTAGTTTTGGCAATGTAAGCCAGCCTATAGTTGTTACATGCACTGCAAGAAACAGTTCAATCTTAAACATTTGTTTACTATGAATTAGAGGAGAACTATCACAGATTGGACTATTTCCAATCATTATAAGTAGCAGAGGCTAATTCCTGGCTTAAAGCAGAGTAAGATATTTTTGTCTATCCTGCTCTTTCAGCAAACTACGGCTTTTAACGAGAATTGTTTTTGAAACTCTATATAAATAAATCAGTTCTATATGGTAAGTCAATCACTGAATTCCAGTGTCATGAAGTTTACTCCTTATAAATAAACTTTTCATTTGATCATAGTGCATTTATTATAACGTTTACCTGCATTATGCTTCAATTCAGCTATTTCTTGTTGATGGTACCATTGAAGTCTTTCAATTTCTAGTTGGAGATTTTTGACTGTCATTTTAAGACCATCAAGATCTGACATGTTTGATAATGTTGTCCGTTGCTCGTCAAAGCCAGAATCCACCACCTTCAGAAGACAATTTCTAAAGTTTATTCTAAAATGTATCATTTGTATAGATAAAAATAATTCAACGATCCTACCATTGGTGTATATGACTTAGCTTCCAGCTTTGATGCATTCGAATCATTGTCTATGAAATTCTCTTCAATTTTTTCACCTACTTCATTTTGTTGCTGTTCTATTTCTTGAATGCATTCTTCATTATTAGCTTCTAAAATATTTAAAAATTATGAATAATTTATTTGTAAATTAAAATATAAACTGTACTTTCATCCTACCTGATTGTTTTTGTACTTTTTCTTTATCAGTTTTTCCACTTTTTTTAATGCTAGTTTGATTAGTAAGTTCTAATACATCTTGTTGTAATGATAATAAAGCAATATTATCTTTATCCTTTACATTCTCTTGTTTTTCTTCAGGTTTACTGAAAACTTCTGTTTGTTTTGCTTTCTTAGCTTTCTGAACAATGACAGCTAAAGGTTGGGAATCATCGGACAAAGAATCTAAATCGTTATCGGAAGTTTTATCTTTAGACTTTTTGCTTTCGGCAGACTTACGCCTATTAGATTTATTTTCACCTTTAGTGTTCATAAATGACTTAGATGTAGTTGGTGATTGTGAAATACTAGATGGTTTTCCCTCCGACTCAAAATTCGGTTTGCTTTGCTTTTCTTTATGATCCTCATCTGAAGCACTTCCTTCATTTATGGAATGATCACCCAAATACTCCTCATCAGATTCAATGATATCAATATCATCCTTTATTTCTTTAATGCCAAGTTTTGCCTTGCATGATTCTATTATATGATGTAATTTTTGAGAAAAGGTATCTTTTTTCTTTGGCGTGACATTACACAATTCTGCAAGTGGCCGATCTTCGGAATCACTATCCGATAATGCATTTGTAGCTGTTTTATTGTCACACTTGTCACCCTTTTTCTCTTTCTTTTCAGTTTTTACATTAGTTTTTGTATTAATAATATTTTCATCTGCGCATTCTGATTTTATTTCTGTGCTCTGTATAGACGGTAAAGAAAACTGTGATGAACTATGTTGTAGGTCAGTTTCGTTATCAGATTCATCCTTACTTATTTCTTTTATCTGCTGAATCTTCGATTCTAATTTCTCGATTATTTTTCCATGACTCTGATCGACTTTTTTCAAGTTTAACTTAGGAATATTAATTTCTAACAAAGCGGGCATTTTAATGCTAGATTCGTCACTCACTTCAAAGATTCCAACGGGAGGAGGACGCTTTTTTGTATTAGTCTTGGGTTTAATCAATTCAATTGGCTGCTGGGGTGTTTGAGGTTTCTCTTCGTCGGGTGTTGATGCCGGTTTGGTACTGGCGAAATTTAATTTCCTGGAAGCTTTATTACTTTGTGATTTTCCATAACGGCCTTCTTTGGATTTTGACTGCTTTATTTCTTGAGAAAATTTTATTGAACTATCTGAATAATAAAAAAATAATTTAATTAAATAAATATATTTGAAACATTTTGAAAAGATTATTTATAAAATAAATTTCAGATAGAAGACAGTAGAAATTTCTTATCAAAATTACTACTATCAAATATTATTATTTAGATAAGTGTTGTCCAAGCTAAAATCTCCTGGCCAGTCGAACTCACAATTTACTCTCTGGCCCATAAAACTATCAGTCATAAATGATAAAAAAAATTATAAACTTTATAAATTATACAGTCCCTATTTGAACTAAAAATTAAATTCTTTGTTTACTTTTTGCTGATTGCAATGTACATGTATACGAGGCACGTCCAGAAATTAATTCCTGATAGCTTAGAAAGAATAGAAGCTTTCTTCTTTGAACTTAACTTTCACAGGAAAATACATAGTAAACACTCCAACAACCTTAACAAATAAGCTTTTTCAAACCCTCATCAAAGAAGTCTCTTGCCAATTTACAGATATGCAAGAGACTTCTTTGATGAGGGTTTTGCAGATATGCAAGTTCAAAGAAATAAGTTTCTGTTCCTTTCTAACCAATTAGAACTTAACTTCTGAATGTGTCGCATAAATTTTAAAGAACCTGTCTCATTCTATTCCTTTATACGCTTGGACTAAATAGAAATGTTTGTGGCCTTTTACTTACAACTTATATTTGACCTGTCAAACAAAACATTTGACTATTGTCAATTTAGATCATTAAAGATGTACTGATTTTAAAATATTTGCATATTAATTAGTTGAAACATAATGAAATTTGACATATTTAGAAATTAGCTGCAATAACTTATTAAATAAAGAAGTCATTATATTATTTACGCAAAATATGTTGCATTTAATCTCGTTAAAAGTAAAACCTTAGTGTAATATTATAACAAGCGTGAAATCTGCAGACAATTAAAACATGAATAACCTGGAGTAGAGATTGGAGTATTATATGTAGAAATTGGTGATGCTACATTACTTGATGATGGAGAATAAGTTAACTCTAGAACCTGAAAATAACAAAATCATTAAATTAAAACTAAACAGAAATTTAACTTAAGTTTTTTAAAATTTTTAATAATTTACCTTTGGATTAATGAGAGTACTGTAAAAAGGAGGATTATTGGGGTCAAATGGTTGACGGATAGGAGCGTATTCAAAAGTTCCGAAAATCTCTCTTATTCTGTATGCGTAAATGGTAATTTCTTCAAGAGCGGCTTCAAAATTTCCTTTCTTTTTGCATTTTAATTGTGTTGGCATTTCTTTTGAAAGTAAATAGCATTGATTTACAGGAACCCATGCTCTGTTGTAAATAAAATTGAATTTTTATCTCATTAATAAGAACTATATTCCTTATTAATCACAATTATACCTGTCATGTGCTCCAAAAAATCTGGTATCAACATTACCATTTATGATCCTCATAACCTAAACAAAAAATGAAACCTATATAATTTATAGTTTAACATTTGTAATATTCCGTAAATAATTCTAAATATTATAGATTTGTGTTTCTCAACTGGTGGTCCATGGTTCATTACAGTGCAGGGTTTTTAGTGTCTACAGCATGAGAAACGTCGAGAACCACTTCTATAGATTATATATATAATAGATTCTGTTTACTGTAATTATGGATAATGTTATAGGTCTTTTTACACCTCATTTTGTGCTGTAGCCTCAACACACGAGTGATAACATGCAATTGTTGGATGGCAAAGATGATAAAGACGTCAGCTTACTGCTCTGTGGATCCAGCATCAAATCTGGATAGAGATTGCTAGGAATGTTTTATGGTAGGTCTGTCCCAGATATTTCAGGCTCCATATCTCACCAGGCAGCCTACCCCAGCATTGGAGTAGAATGACTGGTGAGAGCATGCCAAGCTTAACCCATGACAGACATGGAAAAAGGACATTTTAAGGCATACAGGGTAGAAAGAAAAAACATGAAAGAGTTATCAATTTTAGTCAGTCAGTACTTTAAATGTTAAATATTAGTCACTTAAACTATTGTATTGTGAGCAAATAATAATTATAGTTTCTAGTATTATGCTAGTTGTTGTTAAGATTGGTAGCAGACAAACAATTCCTGATAAATTATAATTAATAAACTTTAATGGCTATAATAAAAATATTAATAAAAATGGCTAGGATAATAAATATGTTTTAAAATTCACAAAATAATTGAAGAATACAAAAATGTCTTAACATTTCATCCTTGTCACGTCTCAAACACAAAACAGTCTTATGTCAGAGTCGACCTTTTGTTGTTACCTCAATAAGAGGCGAAAAAGCTGCTGCCATCAGACTGACATTTTTGAATTCAATTATTTTGTGAACTTCAAGTTAAACATTTTAGTTCTTTAATGTGAATGAAACTAGAATTTCCTGTAGTCTTATTCTGCTTAATGCTAACTAATCAGTTACTATTATCAGTTTGAGATGATAATAAACAGAATCTACTACATATATATAAACAGTTTTTACCTTTTGGATATAATAATGTTCCCAAAAATGTGAATAAAAAATCAAACAACACAGTTTGTGATAAAAGATCAAAGGTCACCAAGGAGAAAAGTTATAAAATATCTTATTTAAGTAAGAAAGTTATACTTATTTTATAGTGAATATGTTACAATGCATAAAACAGAAAACTATGGATTAAACATAAAATATCAAATGATTTTGATTCTATTGAAACCAAAACTATGACAGATAGTGCTCCTACCGTGATTGCTCAAAATTTTTATTTGGCATAAAAAAGCAATTTAGAAATATTAAAATATATACAAAAGCATTGTCTGAAAATTGAAGATAAACTGTATATGCCTATTATATTAAATTATTAATACTATAGTTAAATATAACAGTTAATATTTACTGATCTTAACTTACTTTAGCTGGCCAAAATGGGAATCCCTTCAGTTTAGCCCATACAACAATATGTGGCTTTCTCTACAGAAAAATAAATGGAATTAAATTAACTAAGATTGTGATAGTGTACATTTTAATTTTAAAATATGAAACAAATATATATTATGCGCAAAGTGTTATTATTGTAGCTCTAAGTTTTGTCATCAGAAGAAAAACATTTCCTTTCAATGTGCGGAAAGAGGAAAAAACCATAAGGTGCTAAGTCCAGGGAATATGGCAAATGTGGAAGAACCTCTCACCTATGGCAGTGACCACTAGCTGCAATGACAACACTTTACATGCTGTCAAAATGTTATACGACAAAACACTGAAAAGGAGGAGAGAACATTATCCGTTGGTGCAACAAATGGTGGATTAACATTGATGATAGCCTGAATAAGATTTTATATATTCATTTTGACTAAAAGTAACAACAAACAATGATTAAATATGGAACTAGTGAACATTCCAATTGCAATTGACATATTAACCAGTCCTATAATATTTAATAATAAAGCATGATGCAAACTTCACGATTGTTCAAGAGTGCCATAGGTAAGAAAATCACTGTTTTAATACAATATTTTAAAATGAACTTTACTCTTATTTTAATATAGATATAACATTTGAAACTAACGAAAGATTTAAAAATAAATGTCAGACATTTGAAAATGTATTAATGAAATCATAATGACACACAGTTGAAGCTGTCTATCTCAAATATGACGTTTATCTTAAAATTTATTTTTTCCCCTGCATTTTCAGTTAAATTCAATACATTTTTCATGTTTATCTCCAATAATTTTCTCCCAAAACCTCTATATCTCAAATTATGGACCAAAGTGTCAATTACAAATTCAAAGCTTAGCGACTAGCGACTACATTTTGATAGTATAAATTGTAGTTGAGAAACATCTCTTGCAATACAGTACATAGTTGCTTTTCTCCTATCGGCTACGAGTTTTGGCTTGCATCTTATCGGTTGAAGAATGTTGGGCATCAGAAATTATTGACAAAGTACTAATGTTAAGGTATAACAAAAATGTTTTATTTATATCTAATATAGGTATGTACTGCACTTACTTGTGTATAAATTAAATACTGTACCTTCAATCAAACCTATTATTGTTTACTGTGTAGGAATCGTTGTATCTTGAAACCTGACTATATCAAATTTTTTCCCTTATTCTTATGAGATTCAAGATAGACAGGTTCAACTGTATAAGTTTAAACTGAAAAATATATTTATTAAATTAATTTTTCTAAATCAGATACTTAGTTCTTGAATGAGAACCAAGTATCTGAGATGTAACTCCTCTGTCACTCGTATTAAATTTCATTATAATAAATCTCTATGTTGTAAAGCTTAAGAAGCAAAAAATTTCTTAAAAATTACACTACAATATATAAAATTTTGATATATTTTTATTTTGTAAATTACATAAATGTAATAGCATCAAGTTAAAATAGTATTTTATGTAAAGAGAAATCTAAAAATCACTTACACATGGTTCACAAAACCAATGTTCTCTATGCATGCAAGAATGTAAGTAGCAGTCGGGACAAATTTCTATTTCTTCCATTTCATATTTGCATAATTTTACCAGATTTTTTGCACTGTTGGTCAACTGATGATTATCTGAAATAATTCAGCTGTTTATAAAATTTAACTAGATTTAGTTTTGCACTAAAATTAACTAACGTAATTTGAATAAGGAAAGCTCGAAAAATATTTTTACTTATAATTATTCTAAATTTACATTCAATTTAATATAATTAAGAATTCAAACTTAGAATTCATCCTGGCTAATCTTTCTACGCATTTTGGCTGGTGCTCCCATGTAAATCATATAATATCATAACGTCAATGTAAATTGGAAACAAACTTGTCCTGTTTGTATTTGCCGTTTTAAATTTATAGTCTCCCAACAGTTTGCTAAAGTTGCTGATTGTTTGCTTTTGAACTGTATTGCAGTAGGAAGTGCTCATTACAATTTTCACTTCAAAAAACTTCTTTATTACTCATTCCTATCTGTCATCAGTCATTAAGCCTCCCTCCCCATACCATCCACCATCACTACAACCACTGTCACAAACAAAATTGGGTAAATAATAATCTTGTTTTTAGTAATCTTTCTTAAATGTATATATATAGGGTTCCTACTCAAATTTTTATTTTAATTTTCATGACTTTCCCTGACCAACTTTGTACAAATTACCTGACTCTCATGTCCCTTACAGTATGGCACATTAACAAAATAAAAAAGTATTTGACTTACTATGCACGTATGTTTTGCTTCTCCAACATTTTAATTAGTTAATTTTTTCTAATTAAAATTAAAAATAAAATTATTATTAAAATTCTGTTATTAACGCACAACCATAGATCTACATGGCTTTGAAAAAAGAAAAAAAATCAATTATTTTTTATTCATCATTAACAATTTCTATATAATCCATGTACAAAAGTATATATTTATTAAATTTATCTCTTAATAAATTTCCTGAACTTTATAAAATATTAATAAACTGGGAAAAAAAATCGAAAAGCGTTTTGTTATGCATCAAAATTATTCAAATGAAAATTGATAAACAATACCATTTAAACCATTTATAATTTTGTGTGCTTTGTAAATTTTTGGAAAAATTTTGTGTAAGCTTGGGAGGAATTTTGGGTCCTGAAAATATTCTGCACCCCTTTTCATAACTTGTATTGCACCACATTACTCCTTGCCGCCTGCAGATGGCTACACTTAGTCAAGTATACTGTAGCAAAAAATCAACAAGACAGAAAAGGATGCAAATTCCCTGACTATTTGACAATTTTTAACAAATTCTCTGACATTCCATGACTTTTAATGAACACTAATGAAAATCCCTGATTTTCCTGGTGTGTAAAAACCCTGTATATAGCTCACACTTATTTAAATGTTTAATATTAAAATTGTTTTGAGACATTATTTAGAAGTTTGATGACGTTTACATGACCAGGAATATGTTATAACTGAACATTAGTTTATATCAATTAGCCTGTGGTAAAATTGGTTTGTTATATATCTTTTCACTTACAGTTTCAGTGAAAAATTGCTGCGTATAAACTTGAAACATAATGAGAAAATATTTAGCTTTTCTTGATATATACTGATAATCTAATAATTATTTGCTGAGTATGTTCTGTTAAATATTTTGTATATTTGGTTATTTTTACATGGTTTCTTTGAAGGTTTTATTGATTTATAGCATATATTCAATAATAATAAGCATAAAAAAAACATTAACTTAAATGCAGAAACATGAATATATCACCTTACATTCTTTTTTAACTAAATTGCTAAAGGAATAAATAATTTTTTTTTACCATGCTTACTTACATTACACTATTTAGAATAATCCATTTTATTGAGTAATTTGAGAAAGTCAAATTCAAGAGAAAAAAATTGTACAAAAAAAATTAGAAATTATTTTTAAAAATTTGTCTGAAACATTATTCTTAATATACAATCTGTCATTAAAATTACAGACAACATTGAGAAGATTCTTTTTGTTATAGTCTGTCCATAGTAAAACAAAAGTAAGTTTTACATTATACAAGAACTCAAAAAAGTCATTAAAAGGTTTAGTATTTATTACTGATTACAGTTTTCGAATACAGTAGAACCTCAAAAACTCGGCCTATTGTGGACCGAAGGGTAGCCGAGTCTGTGAAAATGCCAGGTTATCGGGAATGGGGTTAAAAAAGGATAAGTATGCGTGTTTCCTCAGAAAATACTGTACTGTACTTGTATGTATTGTTTACTTGAGAATATAACAGAGAATAAACTGCCCAAATACCCTTAAACAAAGAAAAAGTACGTCCTTTATGAAGGCATAGAGCCTTTACTACATGAAAATGAAAATTAATGAATACACTGTGTACAGTAATTTACCTGATAAGACAGACCTCAGAAAAATACTTTATGAGAGCTTTTATACTTTTATAAAGCTGTCTATAATGAAAATTAATTAACTAAGGATTTTTTTGCCCTGCCAGGGTTTGGCCGAGTTATCCGGAGTGCCGGGTTATCGAGTGCCGAGTTTTCGAGGCTCTACTGTACTAAGAAACCTTTTCCGATATCTATTCTGGGCTTGGTCAGTTCCAAAATACAAGACCATCAGGTAGTGAAGGATGGAGCCGACAGACAGCTGGAGCAGATTGCTTATGATACTTTACTGGGGTTCTTTGCATGTCTGGATTCAATCCCATTTTCACAGAGCAGTATGCATTATGGGGTGATACTCTTAATTGTCTTGGCATCCGTCTACAATCTGTTAAATCCTATTTATAGTTCTATATACAAGCACAATAAAAATTGTTGTTACCAATCCCTTTATATAGATATATTCAATATTTCATAAATATAAAATATATAAATACTAATTTGTATTTAGCATCTACTATAATTTCAACCCAAAGACAACATAAGTGAATAAGTTTCATTTAAAATATAACTAATGATTCCTGTCTGCTTTAATTTTTATGTATTTTGATATTTCCTCAGAATTTTTTAAACTCTTTCTATGCAAACTATAGAAATCAAAGAAACTAAACTCATGATTGGGTTAGCCAGTTAAAAGGGATGTGATGTGATATATCTGGATCAAACTATCCATAAAAATGTGAGACCCCAGTCACAAGAGTAAAGATGGTGCTTCTGTGTGTATAACTATAAAGTATAAACAGGAACAACAATTATTTAGAATAAGCTGATGAGTCAAATTTTGATTCATGACTGGAGGGACTCAAGTGATCAGTTCTGCTTATTGGGCCAATGACAGAATGAATAAAAGGGAAGAAGTCATCAATGCTGAATAGATCTGTCAGAGAGAACTGACTCAAGTCATGGGTGTAGGACTTGAAAGTCTATATTGGAAAGTGTGCAGAAGTCAGCAATATACTTAAAATCACTTTTTAAATGATTTGGACCATTTATTTCAAGCCAACAATGAAAGCCTCCTAATTACCCATCATCAAATGAGCTCCCGTTGGCTTAAAACAAACCAAGTTAGGCTATGAATCAGGAGATGAAGATCTCTAACGTGTCTGATGGATCTTATTAATAGTGTGTAGTAAGGTACCAGCGTGTTCAGTAATAATAGTATTCGTTAAAATATTAAAATCTCAATAAACTTTGAAATTAATGAACTTTATATCTTAAATTAATAAAGCTTTATAACATCAAAAAATATCAGTACCACTAACCTGGGGTTTCTGTATAAGATGAGTGTCAGATTTAGATTGACCACAGGCAAGCATGTGTTTAGGCCAGTGTGTCTGCTGACATGTGTGATTGCAGTAATTTGTATTCCAGCAACAATAGAATGCAGCTTCTTTTCCACAATTAGCACACTAAAACAAAAATCAGAGTTATGTTTTAATTTTACAACCACATTAAAATATAATTACAGTCATTATTTATTCCAACAATATGATAACAATGAATGATTAAGTTATGAAATATTGTAGCTATATACAGGGTTGATTGTACAAAGAACTAGTGGGCAAATCTCAACCAAATTTAGTATACATACCGTCCCAGTTTAATCACTTAATGTGCACATTACATGTTTTCTAACAAATTTTGGGTATTAAAGGAGTTGCAAAATGCTCTATATAATTCTTCGTCACGTACCAAATTTGGTTGAAAATTGCCAAATAGTTTTTTCAGCAGATGGCTCTGAACACCTTCTCTGTAATTATGATCACAAAGATATTACCATACTGGCTTGAATATAGTTCGACCTTTTATTATTAATTAGTAATTTTTTGTATACAGTTAAAATTAATAATAATCAATCTCTGTGTAATTACCCATTGTTTCTTCTTTGTTTCGTCTACAGCCTTTTGCTTTTCTCTTTCACTTTGTTGCATCAATTCCGTTATTGCTCTTTGTTTATCTGCTTCTATGCTTGCTCTCATTTCCAGAAGAACTAAATCTATAATATCAGTAATAAGTCAATTTACTTCATAATTTTTATATTATATATCAGGTGATGAAATGAAAAGTTTACTTGTAAGTAGTAGTTTTGGCAATGTAAGCCAGCCTATAGTTGTTACATGCACTGCAAGAAACAGTTCAATCTTAAACATTTGTTTACTATGAATTAGAGGAGAACTATCACAGATTGGACTATTTCCAATCATTATAAGTAGCAGAGGCTAATTCCTGGCTTAAAGCAGAGTAAGATATTTTTGTCTATCCTGCTCTTTCAGCAAACTACGGCTTTTAACGAGAATTGTTTTTGAAACTCTATATAAATAAATCAGTTCTATATGGTAAGTCAATCACTGAATTCCAGTGTCATGAAGTTTACTCCTTATAAATAAACTTTTCATTTGATCATAGTGCATTTATTATAACGTTTACCTGCATTATGCTTCAATTCAGCTATTTCTTGTTGATGGTACCATTGAAGTCTTTCAATTTCTAGTTGGAGATTTTTGACTGTCATTTTAAGACCATCAAGATCTGACATGTTTGATAATGTTGTCCGTTGCTCGTCAAAGCCAGAATCCACCACCTTCAGAAGACAATTTCTAAAGTTTATTCTAAAATGTATCATTTGTATAGATAAAAATAATTCAACGATCCTACCATTGGTGTATATGACTTAGCTTCCAGCTTTGATGCATTCGAATCATTGTCTATGAAATTCTCTTCAATTTTTTCACCTACTTCATTTTGTTGCTGTTCTATTTCTTGAATGCATTCTTCATTATTAGCTTCTAAAATATTTAAAAATTATGAATAATTTATTTGTAAATTAAAATATAAACTGTACTTTCATCCTACCTGATTTTTTTTGTACTTTTTCTTTATCAGTTTTTCCACTTTTTTTAATGCTAGTTTGATTAGTAAGTTCTAATACATCTTGTTGTAATGATAATAAAGCAATATTATCTTTATCCTTTACATTCTCTTGTTTTTCTTCAGGTTTACTGAAAACTTCTGTTTGTTTTGCTTTCTTAGCTTTCTGAACAATGACAGCTAAAGGTTGGGAATCATCGGACAAAGAATCTAAATCGTTATCGGAAGTTTTATCTTTAGACTTTTTGCTTTCGGCAGACTTACGCCTATTAGATTTATTTTCACCTTTAGTGTTCATAAATGACTTAGATGTAGTTGGTGATTGTGAAATACTAGATGGTTTTCCCTCCGACTCAAAATTCGGTTTGCTTTGCTTTTCTTTATGATCCTCATCTGAAGCACTTCCTTCATTTATGGAATGATCACCCAAATACTCCTCATCAGATTCAATGATATCAATATCATCCTTTATTTCTTTAATGCCAAGTTTTGCCTTGCATGATTCTATTATATGATGTAATTTTTGAGAAAAGGTATCTTTTTTCTTTGGCGTGACATTACACAATTCTGCAAGTGGCCGATCTTCGGAATCACTATCCGATAATGCATTTGTAGCTGTTTTATTGTCACACTTGTCACCCTTTTTCTCTTTCTTTTCAGTTTTTACATTAGTTTTTGTATTAATAATATTTTCATCTGCGCATTCTGATTTTATTTCTGTGCTCTGTATAGACGGTAAAGAAAACTGTGATGAACTATGTTGTAGGTCAGTTTCGTTATCAGATTCATCCTTACTTATTTCTTTTATCTGCTGAATCTTCGATTCTAATTTCTCGATTATTTTTCCATGACTCTGATCGACTTTTTTCAAGTTTAACTTAGGAATATTAATTTCTAACAAAGCGGGCATTTTAATGCTAGATTCGTCACTCACTTCAAAGATTCCAACGGGAGGAGGACGCTTTTTTGTATTAGTCTTGGGTTTAATCAATTCAATTGGCTGCTGGGGTGTTTGAGGTTTCTCTTCGTCGGGTGTTGATGCCGGTTTGGTACTGGCGAAATTTAATTTCCTGGAAGCTTTATTACTTTGTGATTTTCCATAACGGCCTTCTTTGGATTTTGACTGCTTTATTTCTTGAGAAAATTTTATTGAACTATCTGAATAATAAAAAAATAATTTAATTAAATAAATATATTTGAAACATTTTGAAAAGATTATTTATAAAATAAATTTCAGATAGAAGACAGTAGAAATTTCTTATCAAAATTACTACTATCAAATATTATTATTTAGATAAGTGTTGTCCAAGCTAAAATCTCCTGGCCAGTCGAACTCACAATTTACTCTCTGGCCCATAAAACTATCAGTCATAAATGATAAAAAAAATTATAAACTTTATAAATTATACAGTCCCTATTTGAACTAAAAATTAAATTCTTTGTTTACTTTTTGCTGATTGCAATGTACATGTATACGAGGCACGTCCAGAAATTAATTCCTGATAGCTTAGAAAGAATAGAAGCTTTCTTCTTTGAACTTAACTTTCACAGGAAAATACATAGTAAACACTCCAACAACCTTAACAAATAAGCTTTTTCAAACCCTCATCAAAGAAGTCTCTTGCCAATTTACAGATATGCAAGAGACTTCTTTGATGAGGGTTTTGCAGATATGCAAGTTCAAAGAAATAAGTTTCTGTTCCTTTCTAACCAATTAGAACTTAACTTCTGAATGTGTCGCATAAATTTTAAAGAACCTGTCTCATTCTATTCCTTTATACGCTTGGACTAAATAGAAATGTTTGTGGCCTTTTACTTACAACTTATATTTGACCTGTCAAACAAAACATTTGACTATTGTCAATTTAGATCATTAAAGATGTACTGATTTTAAAATATTTGCATATTAATTAGTTGAAACATAATGAAATTTGACATATTTAGAAATTAGCTGCAATAACTTATTAAATAAAGAAGTCATTATATTATTTACGCAAAATATGTTGCATTTAATCTCGTTAAAAGTAAAATCTTAGTGTAATATTATAACAAGCGTGAAATCTGCAGACAATTAAAACATGAATAACCTGGAGTAGAGATTGGAGTATTATATGTAGAAATTGGTGATGCTACATTACTTGATGATGGAGAATAAGTTAACTCTAGAACCTGAAAATAACAAAATCATTAAATTAAAACTAAACAGAAATTTAACTTAAGTTTTTTAAAATTTTTAATAATTTACCTTTGGATTAATGAGAGTACTGTAAAAAGGAGGATTATTGGGGTCAAATGGTTGACGGATAGGAGCGTATTCAAAAGTTCCGAAAATCTCTCTTATTCTGTATGCGTAAATGGTAATTTCTTCAAGAGCGGCTTCAAAATTTCCTTTCTTTTTGCATTTTAATTGTGTTGGCATTTCTTTTGAAAGTAAATAGCATTGATTTACAGGAACCCATGCTCTGTTGTAAATAAAATTGAATTTTTATCTCATTAATAAGAACTATATTCCTTATTAATCACAATTATACCTGTCATGTGCTCCAAAAAATCTGGTATCAACATTACCATTTATGATCCTCATAACCTAAACAAAAAATGAAACCTATATAATTTATAGTTTAACATTTGTAATATTCCGTAAATAATTCTAAATATTATAGATTTGTGTTTCTCAACTGGTGGTCCATGGTTCATTACAGTGCAGGGTTTTTAGTGTCTACAGCATGAGAAACGTCGAGAACCACTTCTATAGATTATATATATAATAGATTCTGTTTACTGTAATTATGGATAATGTTATAGGTCTTTTTACACCTCATTTTGTGCTGTAGCCTCAACACACGAGTGATAACATGCAATTGTTGGATGGCAAAGATGATAAAGACGTCAGCTTACTGCTCTGTGGATCCAGCATCAAATCTGGATAGAGATTGCTAGGAATGTTTTATGGTAGGTCTGTCCCAGATATTTCAGGCTCCATATCTCACCAGGCAGCCTACCCCAGCATTGGAGTAGAATGACTGGTGAGAGCATGCCAAGCTTAACCCATGACAGACATGGAAAAAGGACATTTTAAGGCATACAGGGTAGAAAGAAAAAACATGAAAGAGTTATCAATTTTAGTCAGTCAGTACTTTAAATGTTAAATATTAGTCACTTAAACTATTGTATTGTGAGCAAATAATAATTATAGTTTCTAGTATTATGCTAGTTGTTGTTAAGATTGGTAGCAGACAAACAATTCCTGATAAATTATAATTAATAAACTTTAATGGCTATAATAAAAATATTAATAAAAATGGCTAGGATAATAAATATGTTTTAAAATTCACAAAATAATTGAAGAATACAAAAATGTCTTAACATTTCATCCTCGTCACGTCTCAAACACAAAACAGTCTTATGTCAGAGTCGACCTTTTGTTGTTACCTCAATAAGAGGCGAAAAAGCTGCTGCCATCAGACTGACATTTTTGAATTCAATTATTTTGTGAACTTCAAGTTAAACATTTTAGTTCTTTAATGTGAATGAAACTAGAATTTCCTGTAGTCTTATTCTGCTTAATGCTAACTAATCAGTTACTATTATCAGTTTGAGATGATAATAAACAGAATCTACTACATATATATAAACAGTTTTTACCTTTTGGATATAATAATGTTCCCAAAAATGTGAATAAAAAATCAAACAACACAGTTTGTGATAAAAGATCAAAGGTCACCAAGGAGAAAAGTTATAAAATATCTTATTTAAGTAAGAAAGTTATACTTATTTTATAGTGAATATGTTACAATGCATAAAACAGAAAACTATGGATTAAACATAAAATATCAAATGATTTTGATTCTATTGAAACCAAAACTATGACAGATAGTGCTCCTACCGTGATTGCTCAAAATTTTTATTTGGCATAAAAAAGCAATTTAGAAATATTAAAATATATACAAAAGCATTGTCTGAAAATTGAAGATAAACTGTATATGCCTATTATATTAAATTATTAATACTATAGTTAAATATAACAGTTAATATTTACTGATCTTAACTTACTTTAGCTGGCCAAAATGGGAATCCCTTCAGTTTAGCCCATACAACAATATGTGGCTTTCTCTACAGAAAAATAAATGGAATTAAATTAACTAAGATTGTGATAGTGTACATTTTAATTTTAAAATATGAAACAAATATATATTATGCGCAAAGTGTTATTATTGTAGCTCTAAGTTTTGTCATCAGAAGAAAAACATTTCCTTTCAATGTGCGGAAAGAGGAAAAAACCATAAGGTGCTAAGTCCAGGGAATATGGCAAATGTGGAAGAACCTCTCACCTATGGCAGTGACCACTAGCTGCAATGACAACACTTTACATGCTGTCAAAATGTTATACGACAAAACACTGAAAAGGAGGAGAGAACATTATCCGTTGGTGCAACAAATGGTGGATTAACATTGATGATAGCCTGAATAAGATTTTATATATTCATTTTGACTAAAAGTAACAACAAACAATGATTAAATATGGAACTAGTGAACATTCCAATTGCAATTGACATATTAACCAGTCCTATAATATTTAATAATAAAGCATGATGCAAACTTCACGATTGTTCAAGAGTGCCATAGGTAAGAAAATCACTGTTTTAATACAATATTTTAAAATGAACTTTACTCTTATTTTAATATAGATATAACATTTGAAACTAACGAAAGATTTAAAAATAAATGTCAGACATTTGAAAATGTATTAATGAAATCATAATGACACACAGTTGAAGCTGTCTATCTCAAATATGACGTTTATCTTAAAATTTATTTTTTCCCCTGCATTTTCAGTTAAATTCAATACATTTTTCATGTTTATCTCCAATAATTTTCTCCCAAAACCTCTATATCTCAAATTATGGACCAAAGTGTCAATTACAAATTCAAAGCTTAGCGACTAGCGACTACATTTTGATAGTATAAATTGTAGTTGAGAAACATCTCTTGCAATACAGTACATAGTTGCTTTTCTCCTATCGGCTACGAGTTTTGGCTTGCATCTTATCGGTTGAAGAATGTTGGGCATCAGAAATTATTGACAAAGTACTAATGTTAAGGTATAACAAAAATGTTTTATTTATATCTAATATAGGTATGTACTGCACTTACTTGTGTATAAATTAAATACTGTACCTTCAATCAAACCTATTATTGTTTACTGTGTAGGAATCGTTGTATCTTGAAACCTGACTATATCAAATTTTTTCCCTTATTCTTATGAGATTCAAGATAGACAGGTTCAACTGTATAAGTTTAAACTGAAAAATATATTTATTAAATTAATTTTTCTAAATCAGATACTTAGTTCTTGAATGAGAACCAAGTATCTGAGATGTAACTCCTCTGTCACTCGTATTAAATTTCATTATAATAAATCTCTATGTTGTAAAGCTTAAGAAGCAAAAAATTTCTTAAAAATTACACTACAATATATAAAATTTTGATATATTTTTATTTTGTAAATTACATAAATGTAATAGCATCAAGTTAAAATAGTATTTTATGTAAAGAGAAATCTAAAAATCACTTACACATGGTTCACAAAACCAATGTTCTCTATGCATGCAAGAATGTAAGTAGCAGTCGGGACAAATTTCTATTTCTTCCATTTCATATTTGCATAATTTTACCAGATTTTTTGCACTGTTGGTCAACTGATGATTATCTGAAATAATTCAGCTGTTTATAAAATTTAACTAGATTTAGTTTTGCACTAAAATTAACTAACGTAATTTGAATAAGGAAAGCTCGAAAAATATTTTTACTTATAATTATTCTAAATTTACATTCAATTTAATATAATTAAGAATTCAAACTTAGAATTCATCCTGGCTAATCTTTCTACGCATTTTGGCTGGTGCTCCCATGTAAATCATATAATATCATAACGTCAATGTAAATTGGAAACAAACTTGTCCTGTTTGTATTTGCCGTTTTAAATTTATAGTCTCCCAACAGTTTGCTAAAGTTGCTGATTGTTTGCTTTTGAACTGTATTGCAGTAGGAAGTGCTCATTACAATTTTCACTTCAAAAAACTTCTTTATTACTCATTCCTATCTGTCATCAGTCATTAAGCCTCCCTCCCCATACCATCCACCATCACTACAACCACTGTCACAAACAAAATTGGGTAAATAATAATCTTGTTTTTAGTAATCTTTCTTAAATGTATATATATAGGGTTCCTACTCAAATTTTTATTTTAATTTTCATGACTTTCCCTGACCAACTTTGTACAAATTACCTGACTCTCATGTCCCTTACAGTATGGCACATTAACAAAATAAAAAAGTATTTGACTTACTATGCACGTATGTTTTGCTTCTCCAACATTTTAATTAGTTAATTTTTTCTAATTAAAATTAAAAATAAAATTATTATTAAAATTCTGTTATTAACGCACAACCATAGATCTACATGGCTTTGAAAAAAGAAAAAAAATCAATTATTTTTTATTCATCATTAACAATTTCTATATAATCCATGTACAAAAGTATATATTTATTAAATTTATCTCTTAATAAATTTCCTGAACTTTATAAAATATTAATAAACTGGGAAAAAAAATCGAAAAGCGTTTTGTTATGCATCAAAATTATTCAAATGAAAATTGATAAACAATACCATTTAAACCATTTATAATTTTGTGTGCTTTGTAAATTTTTGGAAAAATTTTGTGTAAGCTTGGGAGGAATTTTGGGTCCTGAAAATATTCTGCACCCCTTTTCATAACTTGTATTGCACCACATTACTCCTTGCCGCCTGCAGATGGCTACACTTAGTCAAGTATACTGTAGCAAAAAATCAACAAGACAGAAAAGGATGCAAATTCCCTGACTATTTGACAATTTTTAACAAATTCTCTGACATTCCATGACTTTTAATGAACACTAATGAAAATCCCTGATTTTCCTGGTGTGTAAAAACCCTGTATATAGCTCACACTTATTTAAATGTTTAATATTAAAATTGTTTTGAGACATTATTTAGAAGTTTGATGACGTTTACATGACCAGGAATATGTTATAACTGAACATTAGTTTATATCAATTAGCCTGTGGTAAAATTGGTTTGTTATATATCTTTTCACTTACAGTTTCAGTGAAAAATTGCTGCGTATAAACTTGAAACATAATGAGAAAATATTTAGCTTTTCTTGATATATACTGATAATCTAATAATTATTTGCTGAGTATGTTCTGTTAAATATTTTGTATATTTGGTTATTTTTACATGGTTTCTTTGAAGGTTTTATTGATTTATAGCATATATTCAATAATAATAAGCATAAAAAAAACATTAACTTAAATGCAGAAACATGAATATATCACCTTACATTCTTTTTTAACTAAATTGCTAAAGGAATAAATAATTTTTTTTTACCATGCTTACTTACATTACACTATTTAGAATAATCCATTTTATTGAGTAATTTGAGAAAGTCAAATTCAAGAGAAAAAAATTGTACAAAAAAAATTAGAAATTATTTTTAAAAATTTGTCTGAAACATTATTCTTAATATACAATCTGTCATTAAAATTACAGACAACATTGAGAAGATTCTTTTTGTTATAGTCTGTCCATAGTAAAACAAAAGTAAGTTTTACATTATACAAGAACTCAAAAAAGTCATTAAAAGGTTTAGTATTTATTACTGATTACAGTTTTCGAATACAGTAGAACCTCAAAAACTCGGCCTATTGTGGACCGAAGGGTAGCCGAGTCTGTGAAAATGCCAGGTTATCGGGAATGGGGTTAAAAAAGGATAAGTATGCGTGTTTCCTCAGAAAATACTGTACTGTACTTGTATGTATTGTTTACTTGAGAATATAACAGAGAATAAACTGCCCAAATACCCTTAAACAAAGAAAAAGTACGTCCTTTATGAAGGCATAGAGCCTTTACTACATGAAAATGAAAATTAATGAATACACTGTGTACAGTAATTTACCTGATAAGACAGACCTCAGAAAAATACTTTATGAGAGCTTTTATACTTTTATAAAGCTGTCTATAATGAAAATTAATTAACTAAGGATTTTTTTGCCCTGCCAGGGTGTGGCCGAGTTATCCGGAGTGCCGGGTTATCGAGAGCCGAGTTTTCGAGGTTCTACTGTATTAGCACATTATTTATATCACTACAACTTCAGAATTCTTCTATTAAATGCTCATTGTAATTAATTATTTTGGTAAAAATTGTCATACTTATGCAACTTACTTTTGTCTATTAATTTCAAAATAAAGCAAGCATGTAAGAAAATATGACTGATTACTTACGTCCATTAAATATAGTACTGTTGTGTAAAATCCATTTTACATCTGCCAGAAATGACTGAGTACATCCGTACATCTTTGCTTGAATATTCTTAAAAAAAAAAAAAAAATTGAAAACTATATTGAGCATGGCTGTAACATTCTACTGCAAAATAATATTGTTTCAAATGAAACAATTTAAAGATGATTTAGATATTTACTTTCTCGAGTGTACTAAAATCCATAGGATGGAAAACATAATGGGAGTATGTTGGAAATTGTTCAGTGTTTACAGGTCTTAAGAAAGCTTCAGGCTAAAATTAATATCAATTTTATCTTACTAATTCTGTTTACGAAGTAAATAAATCTTAATACATTTTAAAATATTTACTTACAGCATGATTTTTCATTTTATGAAGAGCAAATTTTAATAATCGGCATAATTCATTGATGTCTAACATTGCCATAGAAGGAGAACGAGCATCAACATCTTCAGCTTTCATTATGGCTTGGCATTCGGGACATACCCAATCTCCAGGAGGTTCCTCCTCTTCTCCCAAGCAACGGAGATGAAATACTCTGGGACATCCTTCACAGCATAATACATTTCCTTCTTTGTGACATATCCAACAATATGAATCGTTATTTATATCCTAAAAAATATATATATAAAAATGATTCTCAAATTTGACATCTTATAATAAAAAATGTCAATAAAAAATAAAAACAGTGCTGCTAATTTGTATTGTATGGGCTCTGGAGTAGTTAGTAACTGGCTTCACTATCTAGTAAAGTAGCTTTAATATGGCTGGATAAGCAAAATAATGACAATCTATTTCAAATGAAACAGGTATGTCATTGGCTTGTTTATCCAACTGTACTAAAGTTGTCTTACTAGGCAACGAATCCACTAACTACTACTGAGTATTCGAGAACATGTTGGTTAATGTTATTTATAATTACAGAAATTAAAGTTAATAATTAAAGTATTAAAATTACTCAAGAAGTCATCATAGAATAACTTTGTCTTTATGTTACTATACTTCAATTAACGTTGGCGATAGCAAGACACCAATTCTTGGTTCTTGAATGGGATTGTTTGCTGTCGTATGAGCTCGAAGAATTTTTGTTAAACATGTATCGGAGAACTTTTATATTCAAATACCTCTATCAAGTTCTCGGAAACAATGAGAAGTTTTTAAAATAGAACAGTTATCACTTACATTCAAATACTACTATCTTTAGCTGGAATCTCTTTTGATTAATTTGGTTTAATCCAAAAGACCTAGCAATAGAATTTTTTGTATATATGTAATAAAAGTGATTTTATAATAAAAATAAATGTAACAGTGACATTTATCTGTTTATATTAATATTTACATTTTACTGATTTTTATATTTATAGTTTAATAATAGGTAAAAAATATATACTACAAACCTATTCAAAACAGAAAAGAAAATACAGTGCTAATGTGATTCCAGTTCACTCATATTTTACTGTAATATGAATTTATTTGATATCTAATTGCATGCTTCTGATATCTAAAGTCTACATATAAATCTTTGTTAAACATTTGCTTTATCCTAGAACAGATATAACATTAAAGCAAATGTTTTTATTTTTTACTACAGTTACTAAGTATTATTATTAGTAAAATATAAGCAATATAATTACCTGAGTTGTATTTTCACTTAAAATTAGTCTTGATGAGACAGGATTAGTATTTTCTTCTTCTGGAAAGTTAAAATAAGCATAAATTTAGAGTTTATTTGTTAAAAGAAAATATATTTTTATGCAAAAAATTAATTTATGGAAATAATCTTTGTTTTATTTTTATAAATTACGATATTATTTTATAAAAATACAAATAAAATTAAAATTTCAAAGTTAATTAATGTCTGTCCCAATAGTTCATGGATTATTCTACACATATATACATAACAATTGTTTTAATTTTGGTGTAAACATTCCAAACAAAAATAAATCCAAATGAACTTTCAAGCAATTAAAACTGAAAATTTATCTATATTACATTATGACAAATGCAGGAAACAGTTGTTCTTACTATTATATTTCAATACTAGAAGTTTAATTTGTATGTCATATGCTGTTTACTTAATTACATTACACTGAATACTTCATATGTAAAATAATAATAGAATATCAAACTACTTACTTTTGCATAATAGAGAAAAATGCTCATTTTCTCTAAAAATGTAACAAAAAATCAGAATTAATAAGAGTTAATTTATATATACAGAGTCTTCCAAAAATAAATTTATCATTTTAAATCATAATTAATATCTGAGAAGATTGTAATATACATTAAAGTATTGGAAAACCTGTCAGTTTTCCAATACTTTAATGTATATTACAATCTTTACATTTGCCCAATACAATTTCTTAATGCCTGTCTGTATCTTGTGCTACATGGCACACATATGACTAATACTGAAATTCTTTCTATGCTTGCTACAGCATATCTGCTGTCACTCCTCCCAAAGCAATCACAATTCTATAACTCCTGCAGATAACTCATCTTGCACAGTGATGAGTGATTCCAATTTTGTAAACTGCAGGACACAAATGCCTTCTCTATTGTGAAATCTTCATTGTTTTTTTGTTTATGGTGCTTCCTAGAGGCAGTAGATGACAACATGTTCGAATACAGATAGTAGATGAAACTCGATCAGTCACTCTATTGATTGGCGTACACTGCATATTCTCAGACAATAATTAACATAATTACAATAACTTAAAATGATAGCATTCTTATTGGAAGACCCCGTATATTAAATACAGTATAATATTCAAAATTAAAATCCAAAGGAAATGTATTTGCTGTAATGTTTAAATAACAAATTTAAAGCATTACTGACAATACATAATTTAAAATGTACAATTCATAGTCACTTAAATAATACTCATTGGTAAATTATTGAAAAGATAATATTAAAAAACATCTTAAAAAATAAAGTTTGATTATAAAAATTAATAATAATTAACTTCATATGTATCTATGCAAGTTAATAAATTGAACGAAAGAATAATGGTTGATATTGGATATTATAAATATATGTTTTAATTACTATGTATAAACTAATATGAGAATAATGGACACATATACATTTTACTAAAGAACCAAACCAAATTATTTGAAATTAAATGAATATCCATTTTCCGTCATTCACAACACCAGAGACAGGAGCTCTCGCAGAGGCATAGCTTCAAATAAAAGGTTGTCTCTGTACGTGTAAATCATTTTGGACTGTTGCTGGTGTTGTAAACAATGGAAAATGAAGATATTTTGTAGCTTCAACGTATTTATATAATTATATTTTAATGTAAATAATATTAGCCAAATTTTAAATTTTACTCGATAAGAAAATTAATTGCAAAACAAACAATGGTTCCAGCAACATTTAATAGACTATAAGGAAATCAAATAAATATGTATTTAATTTATTAGATCATTAATAATTCTTTTAACAATTTAGAATCTAATGAACCATTTTATTAAAATATTTTTCATACAAATAAACGTCAATAAAATGATTTTAATTGAAGGTAAAATAATTTAATAATTTTGTGTACTTTGTATTTATTTTGTGTAATGTGTGTACTTTTTTTTAGAAAAAATTGAAGGTCTTCAGCCTTTCACTTACATTGTTAGATATATAATGGCCTGTCTAAGGGCTTGTCACATATGGGTTCTTTGATGTAATACTGGCTTTGTCAGTGTCGTTAAAAATTATACATGTGCAACTAGTCCTAAAAACAACAGTGTAGCGGTGTTTAATTACGCTAATAAATCAGGATTCTAAAAAGTTAAAAATCACTGAAGTAAATTCATTAAATGTAATTATGTTACAGTATAAGGTAATTTACACAGTATCCTTCATTGTATAATTATTATGTTTAGTTAAATAGATATATTTAAGCAGTCTTGTTATACTAGCAACTGCTGATAAATTTGCAATTATGCTGATAAATAGATAAGACTGATAATGCTTGCACATTATCAGTCTTATCCAGCAATTTAAATTTTAATTGTTTTAACCATTATTTGCAATAGTTCAACTTATTACATTTCTTACTTCAATTAAACTTGAGTAGTGAAAATAAAAACAGGCAAACAGTACCGAATGAATTATTATTAATTTACAATAAAAATTATAATTAATAAATCTTTTAAGTTATAGAAATTTTAAAGGTTTAACATGTCCATTTTAATTAATATCAGAGTCAATAAAATCAGAATTTACACTGATTGCAATTTCATTTACTTATACTTGTTTAATGTTATCATTCAGTTATGTACAGTATCTACAACAACCGAGTGGATAAAACTAATGACCACTGGTAGCTGGTTACAAATCTGATCTGGTCAACAGCTGGCCACGTGAAGTTAAGCAGCTTTTCGTCATGTATCTGACACTTAAATAAGGGCCAGTTTCCTCACAGAAGATCCTCCCGAGAGGAACCTCTTCTGGCAAATTGCCTGTGTATTACATTGCCTTATTTCATTAATCAATCCATTCAGTGTAGACAAATCTCAACATGATTATAATAAGTAGATTCTAATGTGTACCTTTTTACATTTTTCTCAGAAATTTATATTATATTGGGTATACATTTTATTAGGTCAAATATTTATTAAATCAAAGAAAATTTTTTAAAAGTTTCTAACATTACTTAATTATTTGTTACTTTGAAATGAAATATTTATTTCATATAAAAGTAAAATAAATTTAAATACCTGGTATAGGATTGAAGAATTTCTCTCACATCATCAGGTGAATTAATTTTAATCATTTTTTAAAAATAGTTAAATGATTATTCCCATTAACGATTATACGCTATACCTATAAGAAAATTTTAAAAAGATTCTTATTTTTCATTATTTTATTGTATATTTAATTTATACAGAAGAATTAAAAAAATAATCAATCTTGGAAAGAAAAATAAATAACTTATTATATTAAACAGTTATATTGTGTTAATATAATTAAAAATACTGTAGAAAATAGATGTGATAGTATAACCCAGGGATCGGCAGTTTGTCAAGTGAGAAGAGCCAAATTGTCATGAAAACAGGATAACAAAAGTACCAGAGAGCCGCACATTAATTTAAATGTGCGAAATACGACACACAACAGAGGTGCCTCTAATGGCCGTTTTCAGCATAACGTTACACGGATGGACAGACACGCGTTCAATGGGATATATATATATATAGATATGCTTCAAATGCTACCACTCTTATGCGACTCATATTGATCAACGCGAGTGTGGTCATGTGCGGACGGAGAACAAGTCGAAGTTTGTTCGGCGGCTCTATCTCATAAACTCATAAGTTATAAGGCTGCGGTGAAATGAGGTGAGATGAAATTGGCGTTTATGTCCGAAGAGCCGCTAACGTCTATGCAAAGAGCCGCATGCGGCTCGCGAGCTGCTAATTCCGACCCCTGGTATAACCAATTCATTATTATAAAGCCAAACCAACTGTGATATAAGATCAGGCTATTGATCTTATATGGCAGTTGGTGTGACTTCATACTAATGAATCTGATTTTAAGAGATGTTTATATGTATATATATATATATACACACAACATGCCAGGTATGGGATGGCTGGCTGAATGCCTTAAGTGGGAGTTTACAAGACAAGGGAACTTGATGCATCCCCAGTTGACACTGTAAGTAACCAACAATGGTTATATCATAGTTAAATACCTGGAAGAGGAGATTGGACTGGAGGTCTGGCTAGTATGTTGAGCCCCGTCCCTTTCCATTTGGCTCGAATTTAAATACCCGAGAACAAGTTACTTGAAAGTGAATATAAACCAAGACAAGACAGGCTTTTAGATAAGTTTGGTAACCCAAAATATTCACTAAATCATATATTTTAAATTTAAACTTCATTATTTTTTTATATAAAATGAAACTTATATAACCAAAATTCCAAAAGAACTAAACCAGGAACATTCATTGATATATTTCTGATACTCTACCCAACTGAGATGACACACTTATTCAATAGTGTATCATCTTGGTTGGAAATTCCAATTGCATTTTGAATTGCAATTGGAAGAATCAAACATCTTCCAAATTTGGACTAAACCCCTGATAAGACTGAAAAATAAAAGAAAGGAGAGAGATTCTCAGAGATAGATACAAAGAAGACAGTATAGGAGAGACAAGTAGTGAGATCATAACATTTTGGCAGATACAAGTGATCATTCTGAGAGTGTGAACATCAACAATGCTAAAGAAGTTCAGTTGGAACCAATCATCAATTATTGACATCAACATCCAGCAAATCCAGAGAATCTCCACAGTCATTGACAATCATTCCATCAATATACATTGTTGTATACAAGTATAATTAATTGTAAACTCTCTCATGTGTATGGTAAAATGATTGTACTCTTCATATAAAAGAAATAAAATAAAAATGTTACCACTCTCTGTTGGGATCCACGTAATATTCTTTTCAAAAGGGACATAATTTTTGTTTTGAAATTATTTTATGCGTGAAGTGGTCAATGATAATAATTAATAATTTGCAAAATTTTACGCATTGTGTTAGAGATTTATATACATCCTGATATAGGGTGAAGAAAACATTGAATTTTATCCTAGAGAATAAGCTTGATATATTTGTTTTAAGATGGGTACAATCAGTTGAAACAACCAATCCTAAATTATTCTGACAGCCTACTAAATCTCATTACTTGTATAAGTCACAATGATTCTACATCAACATCACATGACATTTCTATTGATAATTGCAATATACATATGGTATTAGGTGCCATCTCTTGCTAAATTCAATAATTATAATTAAATTAATATTTCTAAATAATTTAGAATATTCTGGAAGAAAAGAATAAGCCTGGAGCGAGACTCGAACCTGCAACTCCCACTTTCTGCATGGATATGTTGCCAGTTACGGTAAGCAGAAGTTGCAGATTCAAGTCCCACTTTGGACTGATTCTTTTCTTCCAAAATATTCTAAATTATTTATAAATATTAATTTAATTATAATTATGANAATTATAATTAAATTAATATTGTATTAATTAAATAAGAAGGTTCAGGAAGAAAAGAATTGGCCCAAAGCAAATCAGTAGCTTCCGCATACCGCGCAGTCTCATTGTAGTTACACTATCCAGATGTTTTTCCAATCCTCATTTTCAAAACTTATTAATTTAGATATAATAATACTTTGTTACTATAATAACACTAAAAATCTATAATATGCTTCTTGTCTAGTCTCGTATTCAATTTTATGAGCTCTATAATGCTTTTTCTTTTCCCCTAGACTTATTACACCATCACCAGATGGTGTAATAAGTCTAGCGGAAAAGAAAAGCCATCATAAAGCTCGTAAAATTTAACTAAAAATCTAATCTATAATTTCAAATGAAAGCAAGCAATCTATAAACAACAAATGGTAAAATTGCATCTCCAAGTGAATTGATTAGGAACTTATGATAAGTGTAGACCATGCCCACGAAAGTAAAAAATGTCAAAGAAACTAACGGTCCACTCGTAACCCTTTACGAGAAACAGCAACGGGTTCGGGCGACTCGTTAAATGCGATAAGATTAACGGAGCACTCCAATTGTGCCCCGAAGTAGTCAGAAGAAATAGTTCCAATAAATTCACCCCATTTTTGAGTCTTCAAAATTTGATAGGCTGAATTTAGGGGACTGTATCTTGCAATTCCTTTGACTTTTTATACTTACAGGCGCGATCTACAGCTGCGATGAGATCCCAACAGCCTCATTCAGAGCTGCAACTTTACCCAACAAATAAATCTATTTATAATTACAATGTAATGCACATATTATGTGAATTTGTTCATAATTTTATTTCAAATAGCAATGTGATTGCCTCAAAATGTAATACTTTAATATATAAAAATACAGTAATTAAACATGTAAATTGGCTTGGGAAATTAAAAGTTTAATGGTGAGATCGAGTAATACTTACCAATTTAATATATTTACACGAATTATTCAGAGCAACACGTGATGTTCCTTCAACATTTATAGTAAACATTGTCACTTTATACACATATTCAAGCTATAAAATATCATTTCGACAAATATAAGTTATAATTTCTTAAATTATTTACACGTTTAAACGAATTTTGGGCATATTATAAACAAAAATACAATTTACTTATTGTAGTGAAACGGCTTCCACGACATACATTTTATGCCATATGTAAACATCATAGAGAGATTCGCCATCTGGTGAGAAAAATTTACAAAAATTTGTTATAAATTAATATTTTAAACATTGCGGTGAAATTAATTCATACGAGAATTTATAAATTACTATATAAATTCCTGGAATTTTTTCGACCCGTCCGAATTCGATCCCGGGTCCCCAAAAATGGTAGGCTACTACCTCGACCGCTCAGCCATCCGGCCGCTAGGCCTCTGGTGGTTTTTAAAAAGTGAACAGGTCCCGCTTTTAGATACAATTTGAAGGACATTTCCTTAATTTTGGCCCACCAGTAGCCAAGCGGTTCCATTCTCCGAATACTGGTGGGTTCGCGCCTCGCAAGGACGAGCTAACTACGTGTAGTTTTACGGGTTTTCTCCACACTTTTAACGCATAAATAGGAGCCAGTTACTCTTAAAAAGACCTCCCGGAAGGCATTCTCCATTTTGACTTGGCCCTAATAAATGCCCTCCTAATAAAACATATCCCCAATGTCATCCTTTCCAAAACAATTTGTATTTCATCCATAATTTTTCATCTGGTAAGTCTATGTCTGGTCCATCCACAATGGTAATTAATGATCATATACAGCGTAAATAAACCAGCAACGAGTTGCTCAACTTTCCCGGCAACATTCGAAAAATTTCAGAAATTTTCGACACAAAACACAGGAGTTATTAAGCTTCAAACAAGGCGAACAAAATCGTGCATCCCCTCCCACACACACACACACAAACTTCCGTACATACAGAAATTATCCCCGATTATTTTTGAATTTCTCGACGTTTTAAGGTGTTCTAAGTCCAAAAAATGTAAAAATTTGGGGGTCATTTTTTTCCGGATCGCCATATAATCTGTATAATAGCCACGAAAGTTAAAGTACAGGCTGAACGGCTTCGTTATAACCCTCATCTATAAAATACGAGGCCTTTCTAATAAACATAAATTTAAAGGCACTTAATGCCTTAAACTATACAAGGTTATAGATTAATCTGTAGGCCATATCAGTAGATAAATACTATCACTATATATATACATAAAACATTACAGACCTTCGAATAATTTATAGCTTCTTTTAATAAATAAAAACATATTTTTACCTGTTTTAACTTGTTTTTTCTTGTTTAAACACGATTAAACAATTGTTACTTAACTTGCTGACTTTTGACCTTTTAGTATAATTCTAGTTTCGGTTTCGTTATTAAAATTGAAAAAAATACAGGGAAAAAAAGTGTTTATAAATTGTATTGTGAAAAATTAATAAAATACACTGTGAAAAAAATAATATTTTACAGCTGTTTGTGTTTTTTAATTTGCACCCCGGTAAAAATCCTGCGCAGGAATCATGCGACAGAAGGGAAATCCCCTTCGGTGTAGTATAAAGACTGGAATATCTACTTAGGTTGTATCAGTTGTATACTTCACTACGACGCGTGCTGATAAATTCTTTGTAAAGGTGATTATTATTTACTAAATTGTAAGTATTTTTAACGCAAAAATATCTTAAATATTTTAAATCGGTGCATGAATATTTTATACAGTAATTGGCATATTTTAAAGGTGTAAAAATTCCTTAATTTTATGTGCTTTAACACAGAAAGTGTGTTGTGAAAATTTTTAAAAATTATTTAATGTATACGGGGGGAATCCCCCTGTTACAATAGATGTTTTTATTGCAACATAAGGCACGTTTACTATATTTTAAGATAATTTTTAATAAACAAATGCATGTGGTTTATGTTGCAATAGAAGAAAATGTGTAAGTAATTGAGGTTTGTCATCATCTATTGCAATTACCCCCGTCGTTGCGGTGGGAGTTATCACAGGGCTCGGTCATCGCTTCGTGTGAATATGAGTGTTTTAGGGTATATAAACCGAAATATTGGATCCTGTTGTTAGATAAATGCGTTATAGTTACAGTAAGGACAGATATTGCCTAAATTAAATTGCTGTTACTTCCCTTTCGATATTGATCATTAATTATATTTTTTATTTTAATATACAGGTAAGACGAGAATTGTTATAAATATTTTATTATTAATTACAAGTTAAATGTATTAATTATGTAATTTAAACTTATGTTAGTACTTGCTTTGTGTTTTTAAAAACTTTGGTTCAGTCCTTACTTTTCGTACGAATTAATTAGTTTGTGAATTAATTATTTATTAGAAAAGAAAGAAAAGACATTTACTTTGTAGGGACATTTAGTCATAGGTTTTAAGGCGATTGTGGAGTTACGTCGTTTGGAAAACTGAGTTAATATTGTGTGACAGACTCTTGTATTCGTGTTCTTCGAGACTTTAGTATACAGGTGCCCATTGCACACAGGAATTGGGTTTGATTCTTGTAACTCCATACAAAAACTCTCAAAAATACAGTATATTTTTGAAAACTTGGCCGCTCTGTTGTTTCTTCCTGTTTACCATCGCAAAATCCTGCAAATTTTCCCGTAACCATCATGTCCAGTTTTTCATTTATGGGTTCTGCAGCTGTCCTTACATTATGTTCTCAACATCTTTCTACATATCCTGAAACTTTTCACTGGCTATCTGCTTTGCCATTTTGTATATTATTACATGCGATGGTTATTATATAGAAATATGCATATACTTTTCAATGGCGAGAATATAGAGTTCTTGATCCCTCAGACCTTATAAACTTCATGGATATTCTCTTTTTGAATAAGATGAAAAAGAACAGAAAAAGTTTGTGAAATTCTATCGATTATCCTTGTTATATTATTCAAAGTTCTTTAAAGACAATTTATATCTATAGGGGAGACCGGGGCAAGATCGGCATGTTAACAATGTATACTTAAATTTTGTGTAATAAATACTGCTGTAAACTGAAAAAAAAGCTTTGCATATTGTCTATTGGAATGTTACCTTACTATAGAACTGGTTAAAATCAGTTTGGAAATAAAAATAATTAAAATAATTACAACTTTACAAGAAGAGAGAAATTGACGAAGTTGCCCCGGGTATAAGATCGGCAACTTCTCTCTTTTTGTAAAGTTGTAATTATTTTAATTATTTTTATTAAAGTTGCCCCTGGTATAGGGGCAACAGTAATGGGGCAAGATAGGCACGTATATAAAATTATGTTATTAACAATGTATAAGTTGGAATTCACTATTAAAACAAAGAAATACAAATCCAACGCCCATTTAATATTATTACAACGAAATGCAAGTTCAAAGACATATATACATGAATAACAAATGCAAACATGTTTTCATTTATCATCTGTTTGATTTTTATCCTTTGCTTCTAATGTGGCTTTATGTTGCCGATCTTACCCCGCTAGTCATGATTTCGAAACATTAAGTACAACCCTGAGAACAGAATGCCAAGCCACGATCTGGCCACGTGAATAAGTTGAAGTTACATCCTTCTAACAGGAAAAGTAACTTTCGTTATCATGGAATTATAACAAAACCTGCCAATTCAATATAAATGGAAAAAAAAATATTATATGGAATTGAACGAAAATGAAAATTTGCTTGATAATTCAACTACGCTTGTTGGAGAACAATAAAAACACTACACACAAGCCACCAATAAAACTCAACTGCCTAACCTATAACCAAAGTCTCCTTTTAATTTGTTTTTAAAAAAAAGCGCTTGACAAACTTGCCCCGCATGCCGAAGTTGCCCCGGTCTCCCCTAAATTCTAAAAGCGAAAAATGCATTACAGATAGGAAACAAATCTAGCTTTTGATAAACACATTTTCTTCTTCATTAGGTTGTTTTTTCGCTCTGTGGGTAATAAAAGGGCCTTTCTTTGATCCCATGACGGTTCGCTCAGGCCTACAATAAGGTTGGCTGGGTGGTGAGAAACAGGACCCGACATATCTACGGAGTGCCAGCCATTTTTAATCTACTTGAGTGTAGGAGTAAAGTCATTGTGATTTTGATTTAATGTGGTTTAAAGTCAAGATGTGTCACTGGTACGTAATAATTTTACGATTCGGCCGGGTTGTTGATACTTTTTCCAAGTGTTCTGATTCCTTTCATCATATAAGACAAACAAATTCGAGGTTCTTTAATGTCATCAATGAGGTGTTGTGACGTTTCTTACTTTATAATTTAATCGATCTTCACATTTTCTCTATTAATAACAATTTGTTTGGATTTATTCTCGAAACTTATTCAAAACATCGTTAAAGTTTGCTCATTTGTACAGTTATTTGATCGTGTTCATCTATCGTATCAGAGGTCAACGGCAAGGTCAGGTGGTGGAAAAGAAAGTGCTTCTTAATTAACTGCGTATTAATTTTTTAATCCCTTAATTTAACTAATTGATCGTCTAAAGCCTATAACATACGAGGAGTGCAGAATCTCACGTCTGTTGCCTTTCTGTTTAGAATATATAAAGTTTGTGTTAAAATAAATATACGCATTATATATACAGTTTATCTTACATACATACACACAGCGAGGTCATGTTTTATGCGGAAGTAATATACGCAGATTCATATTTTTGCGAATCGTTACATTAATCCTTAAATAAACAAAGGTAAATGTAATTATTTACGCTTACACTGGCCAGTTTTATCATCATATTCATCGTGAAACAAAAGTAATGGTGTAAAAATTAGCAGCAAATGAAACTAAAACCTAAACCAGAACTGTTGACACTAACAAACTCTAAAGAGGAGGATGGTGTTTCTCAAGTGGTGTACTCGGAACTTATTATATGTTGTAATTTTATACTGTACATTAAGAAAGATCAGACTAAAATGTTATTCTTAGTACATTTTAACTGTTTCCTGTTAACTATGAATGGTTGCATAATAGTCCGGGCTTGTGTTGAGTAACCAATACGGGATGCGGGCTGCAACTGGATGAGCAACTTTTTTTCATTGGTGGGTGGTGTATGACGTTACTACGATATTCGGAAATCGATTTAACAGATGGATTATAGAGGGAAAGCTCCTATTTAAACTATGATACGATTTAAATTATAGCAATGCCAATCAGAGCTTTCTAATTTATAATAAATTATCATAATTTGTTTTTTTAAATATTATTTTATCTCTTAAATGATAATTTAATGTATTTTTACCAAATTACCAAAAATTCTATGCATTATTATTATTTTTTTATAAGGGAATTCCCAAATTCGAAATGGAAACTGAAAATTCTTCGAGTTATTCCGAAGAGCAAGAAAATAAGTAAGTTTTACTTCTAGATTTTATATTATTTTAGAATCGGAAATAAATCTAAATCCAGAAGTAACTTTTCATTAATTAATTTAATGATTACATTAAAATTATACATAGATGTAAAATAATGGCTTCTTCTAAGTGACAAGCAAGCAAACCAATAGAGTAATCTATTTCCTAAGAAAAGGACTATATTATGGGTTTGTTGCTTACTTAGGTGCTCGTTACTTTGGTATTAGTGATGAATGAATTATAATTGGCAAGATCATTCGAATGATTCATTCGATCCAAAAATTCCTGTGTACAATCGAAATTTCACAACACAAATTTTCACCCCTCAAGTATTTTAGTTTCCATAGGGAAATGCTAAACTAGACAAAGTCCTGTCATATACTCTGAAGATAATTAGTGGTATTCACTAGAAATTTTGCTTGTTTTAATTCCCCTCCGATCACCGATGACTGGGGAGAAAAATAAACAACAGGTGCAATCTTACGTCATGAAAAATTAAACCCTTTCTCCTCCCTTCGTCAGAAAATATCAGAATCTTCCTCTTCATAAATTGCTGACGTAATTCTTAATTGTTCCTTATACGATTTATTTAGTTGATGTTCAGGATTTGACCCCATAGTGTACAATTGATAACAGTTTCGACTTTGATGCACACTCATTTAAAATAAAAGCAGCTCGTTTAACATTTTAAACAGTTCGTATACCGTTTAAGAGAGGTTGAGAAAAGTACACCATTGTACACTTTGGGGAGAGAGTGGGTCCATGTATTGTCTACGTGGACGTTCTCATTGGTATTAGTGGCGTACAGATTTGTTCATATAAGCCTACTAACCAGTAACGTATAGTTAGTCAAATGATATAGCCGTATTCTTATCTATATACAGAATACTCTAAAGCAAAATCTGTTCCCATTTCGTTAAGGTACTTGTGATTGAATTACATTTATTTTTTATATAGGGGAGATCGGGGCAAGATCGGCATGTTAAGCTTTACTTAAATTTTGTGTAATAAATACTGCTGTAAACTGAAAAAAAAGCTTTGCATATTGTCTATTGGAATGTTACCTTACTATAGAACTGGATAAAATCAGTTTGGAAATAAAAATAATTAAAATAATTACAACTTTACAAGAAGAGAGAAATTGACGAAGTTGCCCCGGGTATAGGGGCAAGATCGGCAACATCTCTCTTTTTGTAAAGTTGTAATTATTGCAATTATTTTTATTAAAGTTGCCCCTGGTATAGGGGCAACAGTAATGGGGCAAGATAGGCACGTATATAAAATTATGTTATTAACAATGTATAAGTTGGAATTCACTATTAAAACAAAGAAATACAAATCCAACGCCCATTTAATATTATTACAACGAAATGCAAGTTCAAAGACATATATACATGAATAACAAATGCAAACATGTTTTCATTTATCATCTGTTTGATATTTATCCTTTGTTTCTAATGTGGCTTTATGTTGCCGATCTTACCCCGCTAGTCATGATTTCGAAACATTAAGTACAACCCTGAGAACAGAATGCCAAGCCACGATCTGGCCACGTGAATAAGTTGAAGTTACATCCTTCTAACAGGAAAAGTAACTTTCGTTATCATGGAATTATAACAAAACCTGCCAATTCAATATAAATGGAAAAAAAAATATTATATGGAATTGAACGAAAATGAAAATTTGCTTGATAATTCAACTACGCTTGTTGGAGAACAATAAAAACACTACACTCAACAAGCCACCAATAAAACTCAACTGCCTAACCTATAACCAAAGTCTTCTTTTAATTTGTTTTTTAAAAAAAGCGCTTGACAAACTTGCCCCGCATGCCGAAGTTGCCCCGATCTCCCCTAATTAGTAACAGACGGGGACAAACCGGAAAAATTTGTAAGTGTATTGTAATTTTGCCGAATTCACGATGAGCTCGATATAAAGGAATTCTTAGAGCCTACAGAGCGAAAAAAGGAAAGTATATAAGACTTTCCCGTTTTCTTAACGATCAAGTTAATACATAAATAGATTTTTATTTTAAGAAATGATTTATTAGAATATTTCTGAATAGTTTTATTAACTAGATATAGACAATCTTTCGAAACTCAATTGCAGAATATCAGAATTCATACAGAATCTTCACCATATTATTAATAAATATGATTTAATATATGTTTGTAATACTTTTATACAAATATAGGGAGGCGATGCAGGTGTTGAAGAGCGAACGATTTGAAAATTCCTTCAAAGATGCCGTAGAGGTGAAGAAAAGTTGGGATAACCTTTTCCCTTTTACAATTCTAGACGATCTATTGGAAAAGGATAGCAAACTGTACGAAAACGACGAAATCGTTCGTTGCAGAAGAAATTCGGCAAAGAATCTTTCAAACGCAAAACAATGGTCACAAATGGTAACCGGAGCATTTTGGGAAATCGTTAATGGCCAGGAAGATAAAGCCGTTAGAGAGTTTCGAAAATTAGGCTTATATAATTCTCTATACGATTTCGTTCATCATATCAAGTATTTCGAGACGGTAAAGAAGGTAATGGAAGAGAGAGGCGAAAGAGTATATATTTTTGGTCGTAGTCGTTGTTCCATTCACGATATAGATAAGTTACATCCGATCATGTTGGTCGGTTATGCCGAAAAATTCGACGACCACAAGGATACGTTATTATGGCAAGTCACTTTAGAGAAACACATAAAAATGAACCCGCATCATCAAGGAAATCGTCTTTGGAGCAACGAAAATAATTATTCGGATGATTTAAAGTACGTAGCGTTGGGAGAGATGATATGCGATAAAGTTTCTAGAAGATTACAGAAAGATTTAAAAGGAAAATTGGACGAAGACATGTGGAATGTCGATATTAAGTACTTCGACGGATTGCCACCGTACTGGTTAGCAAAAGCCTTGGAGATTTTAAATAAATTAAAACGATCGAAATGAAAAACACGCAATAGATGGATTGTATATCTTTAAATTTAAATCAATTTTGAAATATAAAAATGTATTCGAAATAAAAATAGAAATTTTATTATACTTAAAATCTACTTAGCTTTTGAACGTCTTTCCTTAAACAAGACTTTGAAAATTTCAATAATTGACTCTTTGTAAAGATGCCATTGTGAGTGTAATAAAGTAACAGTATATTAGTCTCATTGGTTTATTCACGTAAAAAGACTTATTATCGAAATAATAAATGCTTGAGCGAAAACAGAACATCCGCTTTGTTATCAGATAAATCGAAGGTTTAGTCTTTTATGTTTTCCAAGGCATTGAATTTAAACGATGATTGCGTATAAAAGAAAATGGCGTAGAAACGAAATATTTTAACACGCTTTTCGTAGTAACGTAAAATAGAAACGTATCGATTAAAACACAAATAATTTAAGATAAAAAAAGAAAATACAAATAAAATACAGGAGGTTCTCGGTACTTGGAAGTTTAAGGGACCAAATAATGACTTCAAATGATCGAGTTTTGAATTAATCGAGGTTTAAATATTTCTATACAATATGCCGAATGCCGAGTAACTGATGTAATTTATTAAGCAAACAGAATGTGGCTACGAATAGAAAACAATATTTTTCTTAATTAGTTAATTAATAGTATTATAATTAAACTGCACTTGTCTGGTGAGAAACACAAAGATTGCTAGCTAGGTTTAACAGTTAAGGTAAATCAGAATTCTTGAAAATGCAGCCCAATTATTTCTAAGTTAGCTTGGAATGTTATATGTCACTCCAAATATAGCATCCTCAAGCCCTACAAATTGCTCAATCTATTATCCGCAACCGGATCTTACAACACGGGAAACCAGCCGCATTTTATGAAATAAGAGAAAAAGGGTTAACATACTCTAATAACGGTTTAAAAACAATTTACAGTTCGAATTTCGAAATTGTTGTATTTCGGACTATCCGAATTCGAATAAACGAACATTTCCGGTATAGAGATATTACAATTGGTAACTGATTAGAAGACGATTAAGCAAACCCAACTACTGCTTCGAAAAACTTCAAAAATCAGTTGATAAATATTCTTCTGAATGTATTTTATATTAGCGCTGTTTCAGATCATATTTAATGTTTTAGTAACATTTGGAAAAATATATAATTTACGCTATCTTTCGCAAGCTGAAACTAATCAACGACGCAAGCTTCCTATACAACACAGAGATACCAGATCATTCGAATATCCAACAATGCGTTTCCCACAACCGATGTGTTAAAAAACGTCTCCTACAGATTGCGATAGAATTGTCCTACGCAAGAAATGAAGTGTATTCGCTTTCTGATACACATTTTCGACGTATCTCTGAAGCGCGATATTCGCTAATTCTTGCGAGTGATACGTATTGGGACGATTCTGTCCTTGGAGTATGGTTCTTTTTCGCATTGCGTTTAGGCGTGGACGAAAACCATACGGAGAGAAAAAGCAAATTAAGATAACTTTGGAATGAGGAAAATGAACACGTTGAAGAGCGACGAAGATGGGGAATCTAAGAAGGTGTGGCTTAAGGGACACAAAGTAAAAATGACCGTGTGTCTGCCAGGAATCGAACCTGAGACCTTCCACGTGTAAAGCGGACGTGATAACCGCTACACTACAGACACCTGCAAAGAAAGGCGGAACGGCATTTCTTCTTTCTGAACCGATCCTGGGTCGTATACAAAACTTTGATTTTCCAGCTTCAGATATGCTGACGTTATCGAACAGTTTGTTTGGAGATTTTCGTAAAGATTCAAGCAGGTGGGAAGAGCGGAAAGCTGTCTGTAATCGTCGCACGCCAGAAAACGAACGAGAGATGTTTTTCTATAAAAACGGCGACGCAATTCACGTTACCAGAGGATAAGATGAACAAACGAGTTTGCGAATTAAATTTGCGTGGAATCGCCATTGCCGAAGAGAAAACAAATGCATCGGACGTTAAGGACGTGTCGCGAGGTTAACGAGTTTCCATCGTGAGAATAACGAGAATTTTGTAAGAAAAGTGACGGATTCACTGCTGCAATTGAAGTTCGCACAACGATTTAAGTGCTCTTAGAGAAGTGCCGAGGTTGAGATTGTCGAGTGCTTGTGGTGTAGTGGTTATCACATCCGCTTCACACGCGGAAGGTCCCAGGTTCAAAACCTGGCAAGCATAGCTCTGAAGTTTTTTGTTGCTTTGCTCGATCGACATGCGGCACCTTATTATGCAACTGTGCTTTCGAATCACGTTTCTATCTATTACAGATCACGTGTTTCGATTAGGTGAGGTCTCGGAAATAGTCCATAATTAAAAGGAAAATGTATATTTATTAAATTTATTTATCGATAAAACAAGCGACATAAGTGCCGAGACGGCGACACCGGACTTTGACATCGTCGCTTGTAAATAATAGAGGAGAACAATAGTTAGAATCAAGAAAGGAATTACTTGAGACGCAATATGAGCGCGGGTGTTTTAGTAATTGATAAATCGCGATCAGAGTCGAGAGGACGATGTCGGATAAACCGTCCAGGGCAGATCTTCCTCGCTACCTAACTTGGTTAGAACTGTTCGTTAGTTCATTCGTTTGATTAGACTCCTCCTACGCGATCTGCCTGTTTGATCCTTCCGTTCGAATTAAGAGATCTCACTCCGTCACCAACGACAAGTCCGACTTACTGCTATTCTTCACACAGGTACAGACTCCGACCATTTAATCACCGCTGCCCGGGGCGTGCTCTACCAACTACCGAGATGTAAGCATGTATCGACAAAATAAACGTGATTTTTGTAAACACTTGTCTTTTTCTGCCTGAGCAAATCGCCATCCACATACGCGAGGGAATCGCACCACATCGCCATCCACATCCCGACGAAAGGGAATAAACCCCTCCCCCTAATCGGCGTGCTTACAATTAGAACGAAGAAGAAATTGTTTTCAACGAGGAAGCGAAGTATTAAAATGTTAGTTATAAGATTACGCAGCGAGAATCAGATTAGAGAAAAAATGTAGCCTGGCTGCATGACTATATTTAACAATTATTCCTCGAATTACTTCAAACCCCTTCCGCACGATCCCGAATTTCTATCGGACCATCAGTACAGTGGCATTGGAATTGGAAAATCCAAAATACCAGGTTATCGGTCCGCACAAAATATGATTTAAGTGGTTTTCGAGGATGCCAAGTTAGTCCGTTTTTCGCGAAATTTGATTCGTTGTCATTTGACCATTTGATATTCGCCCGTGAATAGAACAGTTTCTTAGAGGTAAGAAATAATTATGGTATCTGAGAAAACCCAGGATACCACATTTTCAATTGGTGTCTACTTGACCAATGAAATTGTACCATTTCGTGCCGTTCGAGTATGGTGATAAACGTGACAATGGTAGGCCAAAATAACAAAACTCTTTATATGAATTTTGTTTTAATATTTATTACACCATAGTATTTGATTAATGTAACTACAAAGGTTAACTTAGATTGTCCACTTGGTATGATAAACCCTTACCTAACACTTTTTCAAATTTCTTTATTCCTCTACTGTACACAATTTAAAGAATTTTTAAAATGCATGGCAGTTGGTTTCAGTGGCGGCCTTAGGGGGTGGCGAGCAGGGCAATCGCCCAGGGCCTTGCTCTTGGAGGGGCCTCGCGCAACAACCAAGTAGAAAAAGGTTGATATTTAAAACTTTTTATTTTATCATTGGCTATTAGTTATAACAATAAAATAAATTTAATTCATAGTACAGTATATATTAATATTAATAAGTGCCTACTATTTCAATTCACATACTTTGCACAAAGGACAAAAGCCTCGCAAAGATCTGCCGCTCAGAGCCTCGCAATGGATAAGGCCGCCGCTGGTTGGTTTTTAAACCCTTGCGTAAGATAACATTCCTAGTTACATGAATCAAATACTATAATATAATTTAATAGAAATAATGTAATGTTCTTAATATTTGTTGTTATTTTTTACTGGAGCAACGCCAGGCTCATCTGCTAGTCCAATGGTTCCCAGTTAATGGTACACATACCCCTGCGGGTACGCGAAATTGCACGAAAGGGTACCCGAGGTAATCTAAAATCGGTCGATTTAAAATTTAAATGCATGAGATGAAGCAATCCAAAAAATAATGGGTGGACCATCAAAGATTCCGCAATTTACAACATGATTTGGAATGCAGAAATTCGTTTATTTATAACTAAAAATATTCTCGTAATTTCATCAAAAAATGCATTTGTGACAACACCTAAATGAAATTCTTAGGCAAGAAACAAAAATTGTACAATTAACACAAATTGTGTTAATTGTACAATTATCATTATTATAGTGTCAGCGAAGCGGCAATAAAATATTTACTACCATTTTGCTCAACATACCTCTGCGAGAGCGGATTTTCGGCCATGACAAACATGAAAACTAAACATCGTCACCCACTTCGACTCGAAGATGACTCGAGGCTGAAGGTGACCAAAAAGTAACCAGATTTTACAAAGTTGTGCAAGGAAAATCGGGCACATTTGTCGCATTAAAATTAAATAACTTTATGTTACTTTCATTATTATTAAAATTGTATTTTAAAGGTAATACAGTAGACTCCCCCTATAACGCTTAGATACGTTCCACGTTAATCGAATTTTACGTTGTAGGAATCATTAACTACATGAGCCAATCGCAGCCCGACACGTGTGAAGTTTACGGACTAAGGCTGTTTGAAAGGTTTTCTTCTATAAAATTAATCGATTCTAGACTAATTCCACTCAACATTTCCAAAACACGTATAATTTTTTTGGAATAATCCGTATAAACTA
>NW_019384308.1:890991-898585 GCF_000671375.1 Centruroides sculpturatus
ATACAATAGCGACGATTATTATTTTAAAAAATTTTTGTTAGGCTTAACATCGATGAAAATTCAACGCGAAGTAGGTTAATAGCGATATACTAATATACTAATTACATGGGATATAATAATATATTACACTAATAATGGATTTTTTCATACTTTTCGGTTATCCGACTTTTCAATTATCCGACCAACCCCAGTCCCCAATTGAGTCGGATAATCGAGGCTCTACTGTACTCCGGTAATAAAATGGAAAAAAGGTTTTTTCTGAGATTTAAATAAATTTTCTTTTCAAAACGACAAATGAATTTTCTTTCGAAAAATTCCCGAATAAAATTGTGGGTTTTCCCCCTTTTCAAGTCCGACCTCTCACAAAGTTATTTACAGTTAAATAGACTAAAACCACTGTTAAATACAGTAAAAATATTTTATTGGAGACGTAGTACATTTTTAATAAATCCGCCATCGATTCTACTGCTATTATCAACAAACCGCTAATTGTATGTTTACCCTGTAAAAATACGCCCCCATCCTGTTTGTGTTTTAAGTGACAATGTTTTTCTTTTATTGTATTTTAATTAATGTTTTATTTTATAATTATACACCATTATTAAACCATTTCTTGCTCGATTATGAGTATTATATAAATATTTTAGTATTATATTGTATCTAAATTTACGGGCTTATTATACATACAATACTACTTTATATGAAGTCACCAAAGTATATTTGTTTATCATAATGTATAGGTGAACACCAGAATAAAATTCACGAATATTTTATAAAACAACATTATAATATACATATAAGGAAAAGATAATAAAATAAATGCTACATCATGTAAAATAATGTACTGTATATCTATGCTAAGGTTGTCATGGTTTGTACATGTATTAAATATAATTAGCGCTAAATTGTAATATTTTTAAATACTTCTAAATGCCATATTTTTTGTCAGTTTTTTAAACGTGTTTGTATGCATATCGATGTTACAGTTCTGTATTCTCCCATAACAATTGTATGTATTTTAGACCTTTATTCAACTGAGAAGGGTTAATATATTTTTGTCGAGTTACATTCTTCTCGCAACGCTTCCATTTAAAAGTATTTATTGTGACGTCGTCACAATGTTGGGTTTCAATTTAAAAAAAATTGTAGATTTATAAATTCGAACTGTCGTTTGTCCTGCTGTCCGTCTGTCCGTCTGCTCGCCTGTCTTTCCGTAACGTCTACAAAAATGTTATAAAAGGGACCACGCGACCACATGAAAGCGATAGGCCCCGATTAACTATGTGCAATCGTCCTTTGCAACGGTTAAGTTATTTTATATCAATTCAAAGATATTTCCCTGAAAGGTGTTTGATAGATGATTGACACGACTCTGTTGTTAAAGAAAAAGTGTGATGTACAGAGGCAACATACTAGTAATTTCAGGTGGAAAGAATACATTTTAAATTAAACAAATTAAAAATATTATTAAATTATGTAGCCCGGTATTGTGACGATAATTAAATGCTCGCCATGTTTTTTAATTTATTTAATTGAAAATATATGTTTTCCACCTCAAATAAGAATTGACGGCCAGAGAGCAGCCTACTGCTCTGAGAGACCCGGGATCAAATCCGATCGACTCGATAAAACCCTAAGAAATTTTTTGGTCAGTAATACATATGTCCTTCACAACCAGGTTTCCCAATGTGAGCTTGGATGAACCCATAATAGGCTTGCTAAAAGAGGCCCTGTTAGTGCCACAGGGAAAAAAAATGTTACAAAAATACCTCAAATAATTACTGCTGTGTCTTGCCCCTGTACATGATATTCTTCCGTTAAGAATTGAGTTGTGCCGTTCATGTATCTAAGTTTTTTCACAGTGGAAAATATTTTTTATAAAAATGACGTGACTTATCATTTGCATTGGAAGTTCACATATGGTAAGTGGAGCCTAATGCTTCTACGCTTTTTATATCTAGTTTTGCATTTAATTTATCTAACACTTTTTTCTACCGTCAGGAACGACGGACACAGTGAAAATGTATAAATCTACAACTATTTTTTTCAAATTGCAGCTCAATTAATTGAGACATAGGATGGGTCCTCGGTTTACATTTTTGTGCTGCAGCGTTAGAGAAACAGTACAGAATACGTGCAAAATCTAAAGAATTGTTTTTTGTAACAATAAGTTTAATTTAACATTGCAATTGTGTAGCGCAGTTTAAAATAGTCTAAAATATGTAATACTTTAAAAAATCCCATAAAAAAACTACTGGAACCAGGTTAAAGAAGTAAAGCTCAGCAGAAACATTAAGTAAAGGAAACTTTTGAACGTTATGGCATAAGAATAGTGGAAACACATTTGACAGTAAGACTCAACATGTTTATAAAGTGTCGTTACTCAGAATACAATTACATCAAGTTTCAGAGAAAGCAATTTTCCCATAAAATTAAACAGGAAAAGTAAGCATCGTCACAGAAAAAAGACTCGAGCTTTACTTTGTGCTCCAAACTTCCTTCGATGATACTGCTAAAAGATGTTCTAACCTTCACCCAAATAAATGTAGTGTGTGACAAGTTTAAGGCACTAAGTAAAGCTCAAAGTCTTTTGTTGTGACAATGCTCATTTTTCGATTTATTATCGTGATGACTGCTTCTTCCTAAACTTCCCACAGTCGTAGTTTGTGTGATGTGCGCTTTATTCACATGTTAAATCTTACTGTCAAATCTGTTTCTACTATTCTTATGCCAAAATTTTCAAATGTTTCCTGTATTTTTATGTTTCTGTTGAGCTCAACTTTTTCTACCTGGCTTCACCAGTTTTTCAATGGAATTTCAATTATTATTCACTTATCAATAACTCGAAAAAAGAATAGTTTTATAAAAACTCTATATTTTCTTTAGTGTCTCAGAGAATAAATGCATAAAATTTTGTGCAGATCGATCAAGGGAATAATTAGTTAATAAGAGAAGGTACCATCCGGAGAGAAACGGGTGTCCAGGTGGTAGACTATACTTTCCTTAGTGTTTCAGAACATAAATATATTAAAAAATATAATAAAGAGCTAAGAATAGAGACAGTCAAACGTTATCTCATTCGTATAAAGCAGTAGACACGAGGTTTCAAAACGTGGAGATTTGCAAAAAAAAGTCGGAAAGTCGAACTCGACACGATTCCAATCTTTTCTTGATATACATAAATACATAAGAACAAAAGTAAAATGGCAAATTATTTTATAAATATATATATATTTTTAAATTATTAGGCTTCTATTAATTAAAAGTAATAGCAAAACCTCACTTCACGTGGTAGACGATCAACCAATGAAATTTTAATATTTAAAAAATAAGCTATAATTTTATAAATCTAAATATATAAAATTACTTGTCTTGACTGACTGAGTCACTGATTGATTGATTCATCATCGCCCAGAGCAAACTGCTGTACCTCAAGAGGTGAAATTTGGTACACAGTTACGATACGTCATGAAAACGCACACTAATAAGGGATTTTTCGAAATTCCCTTGCGGGGGGAGAGGGAGAGGATTAAGGCTTCACTGGAAAAACGGCTTCTACTGTACTATTTTAGATGCAATATTTTGTTTTTATTTGCGTTTTAGTAGGGTATGCCATGAGAATGCACACTAAGAAGGGATTTTTCGAAATTCCCCCGCGAGGAGGGAGAGGGAGAGGATTTAGTCTTCATAGAGTACTTAGGTGTATTAAATAACATTTCATACATTGTTATAAATATTTTTATGTATTTCGATTTTAAAAATGTTCGAACTGTTTTAAATTCGAATTTGTTATTGCATATTAGTTGGATTATAGAACGATTGTAAACGTTCCAGAAAATTGATCAAATTGAAAATAGTTCGTTTGATTCTNGCTGGACGGCGGAAAGTAGTTCGGCTGCTCGTCAGCGATGACGAGTTGGCGATGACGTTTTACCGCGTTTTACTCGTCCCTTTTAGCGTCTTTATATAAATATTGTAGCAATTTTTTCGCCGCGTTATAGGAATCTACGTTATAGGAGGTCTACTGTATATGAATTGATAGAAAGTAGTTTCCTATGCGTTTGTTGTAGCTTCATTTGGTTTTCAATTTTAACTTTCATAGGATATTCACAAAATGCCGACTGATTAATGTCGTGTGTTATGAAATGTTCTATGACTTGAGTTTCTTTATACGCTTTATATTTGTCTGGACGTGAAAACTTGTTTTCTGGTATATCAGGTTCCTCTTGAGTGTTTAAAAATGGTTTCTGCAAATCAATGTCATTTTTCATGCTAAGAGACTCGGAAAGTCTGTTTGTTTCTACTAATGCAACACTGAATAGCCAGGTTTCAGCTTTGCGTTTCCACGCAGGAATACACTTTATTATAATAATTATCAGAGCAATGGTCATACACGTTGTTGAAAAACCAATCATATGGATTAATACACGATGTTCTCTAAACGATGGATATATTGATACGAATTTTTCTTCATAATGTTTCGATTTTATATAAGTTGCATTTGACAATGTATTGTTTTAGTTTCGATTGAGTGAGTGATAACAAACACCGAAATTTGCTTATTCTCGAATTGTTTTTTTATAGTTATTTCGATCGTATCTATATGGAGAATTATAGGAATTCTGTTTCAGCTTCCTACTGAAATATTTTTTTCTTTAAAATATTCATTTTGATGTCCGACATTACAGGTCGAAATAAATTATATTTTTTGTATAAATACTTCAAAATTTTCCATGTTCATTTTCCTCAATAGAAATTTTCTTTCAACGTAAATTTTAAGTCTGACAGTCGTACCGTTACGTCATTTGCATAATTATACATTTTTAATATACGAGAAAAAATTGTAAAACCATCACTTTTAATATGCTGAAGTTATTTGTAACTATTAAGTACTTTTATTAAATGAAATTCAATATTTACACAGTTATTTTTAAAGCGTAGAAAATAATTCTATAGAAAAATGAAATAGATTCTGTAAAATGATAAGTAATTTAAATTGAAAGTTAAAGAGAACCTTTAGATGTATTTTCTGATTTCATACTATATGTATGAAATCAGATGTATTTATACATAGTGCATGTACTGTACATGTACTATGATGTATTTATAGATGTATTTTAATCATATACAGTGACGAGGAATAAATTAGTAACTAGAAACTTAAAAATGTTATTATTGAAAAAGTCTGACTACGACTTGAAATTACCTTTACATAAAATTTTCGAGTAAATTCGGTAAACTGTATGAGAAATATATTAAAATGAGAAACAGTTCATGTCGAATATAATGGAAACCTGAAGGTGAGTTCAGGCATTAGTTTATCTCTCTGTGAGACTCGGAACGGCATCCGTACAGTCAAAAATTTTTAGAAATTATTCGGGAAATTAGTTTGTGCCAGATATTTCGGGTTTCGTTTCTCTCCAGCTGGCCACCGTTCTTGGGCTTAACCGAACTCATTATGTGTATGATTTAATAAGCGTTTTTATTAACAGGGACACAACAGCTAAAACTTGAAAATATTGTCAACTATAACAATTATTCATGTATTAATTGATCAATTAATTCAAATAATAAAAGTTATAAAAAAACAGAATGGAAATTACTCCATACCGACTCCATACTCAGGCTTCATTATATTAAACGTAATTTTTAATTTTTAGTTTCAAGCAAATGATATCGTAATTTTTACGCACTTATCGTAAAGATATATTATGTTGGACCTTATTATATATTAGCCGCAAGATTTATTGTAACTATTTTTAATAAACAGTCTAAATTCAGGCGTATTTTAAGTTTCTATATGATAAATCTGTAATAAAAACAGATATTATAAGCTTAAAACTGAAACTAAAAAATATGAAACCACAACCTAGAACAAACAGCAACGCATCTTAATTAACTAAAATGATACTGCAATAAATTTAAAATTTACATTTGCCTTGCGTGACATATGCGTTGAAAATTATTATTTAATTTTACAATAACAGAGTTTTCCTGGAATAAGTATTGAAGCCTGTAGATTTTATCTGAAGTGCAGAGCTTTGTATACAGTAACGGATTCCAGAAAACACCACAAGCAAACTTGCAATATCTAATGAACGTAAGTGTTGTTATAAGTTTTCAGATTATCTTAATTTGTTTAAATATTCGGCACGATCCCCAAGCAAATTTATTTCAATCAACGCGGCTGTACGACGTTATCTTGTAAGAAGTTAGTAAACTGTTCACAAATGTTATAAATATATTTTTTAAAGAAAGCAAGTATTTTTCCTTTAGTATTTGTATAGTTTCGAATTAGTACACAAAGTACTTCCTTACAAAAAAATAATTCCATCTGTATCTGTGAACAACTAACAGTTAATATGCCAATAGATAATAATTATCATTGTGCAGTTTGAGTTTTTTTTTTATAAAATATTACTATATTAAATTTCAATTACCTATCTGGGAAGTGTGCGAAGTGCTCTAGTCACGTGGGGAATCTCCGATATTACGTTTCGTATTTTCTATTTCCGTTATTCGACTCGTTTCTATGATCTAAAAGGAAATTGACGAAAGTGCAAATTTTATGTTTATTTTTTTCCTATTCGAAAATATAAACTAAGATAATCTTACTTACAAGTTACCTATCTGTAATTTATTTCAGGTATTAGGGATTTACATCGGTATTGCTTATAATTGAGTAAAATCTTAATTCAATTTTATTCAATTATTGTTATTACTTACAATAATAATTTAATAAAGTTGAATAAAGTTGTGACAATGCCGAAGGGCCCCCTCTATGCTTCGGCACCACAGGACCGAAGGGTCGATATTGCGTCGGCGAAGACTGCAATGACGAATTTACCAGGATTGACACCACTGTGTCTTCTGGGTAGACACAGAGGCCGTTACGTTCGCATTTACGAGCGAGCAGTCGCGTCTGTGGGCGATTGGACTCGGAATGGAGACCGATTGAGAAATTCTAACAATAACAAAATTCATTTATTAAACTATTTCTACAAAAGGGTATTTCCCCTAAAGCTTCTTCGCGAGAACTTCGTTGGAGAGTGAGCTTACATAACATCGCGGATCGTTATAAATACCTGAAGCACTATGTACAGATTTCCAGATATCTGTGGAATCGTTCGGGAGCCTTAGGAATGTCTCTGTTGCCTTGGATGGCGGTTAAAGTCTATCAAAAGTTGAAATCCGTTAGTTCTTCGTAGGTGTTCCCGGAGAAACACTGGATATTCGGGAGGAGCGCGCGGCGACGAGCGATGATGTTAAATCCTTTCGGTTGGCACACAGGGAATATTCTCGCGGACTCATTGAGTTCCCTGGGAAAGGAAACGACTCCGGGAAGGGAAATTCACTCATACAGTAGAGCCTCGATTATCCGACCCCCGATTAATCGACACCTCGGTTAACCGACCGTCCTAGTCGGCAAATATCAAATGTCCGCTAGTGATGTGGAGCTACTATATTTGGCTATGTTTTGGCTACTTTAATATTATTTTTACGTGTTTTAGCTGGCAACACTAATTCGACCATGAAAGGGAGCCAGTATTTAAACGAGGCTTAATTTTCTAATTTTTAACGATACAATAGCGAC
>NW_019384308.1:901490-909234 GCF_000671375.1 Centruroides sculpturatus
TAGGGGTGGTTGCGTCTCGATAGCTATAAGGGTGCGGGAGATATGGGGCTGAAAGTGGTTTTCTATTTCGAATGTTATGTTCGAATTTGTTCGAATTAAATTCGAACATAAAATTCGAATATTGGTTCGATTATAGAACGATTGTAAACGTTCTAGAAACGTTGAAAAGAGTTCGTTTGACTGGACATGAACAGGAGACGTTCAGAAATAGAATCGGGACCAGGTCTCTAATTAGTCTGGAAACGGGGACCTAATTCTTGCATTTTGTGAAAACAGGTAAGATTGGCTATAATGTAATTATCTTAATCTTCACTATCGTTACTTTTTGCCCACAAATAAAAACCCAGCGAAGCGGGTTTTTGCAGCTATATTCTAGATTACTTAGACAAACAGTCTTTTATATATATATATATATAAAACTATATTACATACAAATGTACGAACAAATAATAACCCAGCGAAGCGGGTCCTTGCAGCTAGTACTGAATATAAACGGGGTTTGCTTGCAAAATCCGCTCGCAAAGCCGCTGGTAACAGCTAGTACTCAACATTTTTAAATAAAGCTTTAAAAAACATCACAAAAGAGGTGATAATCTCTTAAAAGAGATATGAAGCATACACTAGTTTTAGATTTTCCTGTAGCTTAGTGTTGCAAAAATCTCTTATTGTACATCTCGTGGAAAAATGCAGAATTTGGAATTGAGAAAGTCCAGAACAGTTCAACAAATTTATTCAAAATTTAAGACTTCCGTTGTCCTCATTACAGACACTAAATCTTTTAAATTTCATCTAAATCAGTTCATTGATCTTTGAGTTAATGATCAAATTTAGAATTCGAACATTGGACGTGCGGCTGAGCTGTACTATAGAGTTGTTACCGCTCTCTCCGATATAAATTATAAATGAATATTGTGTTAATTTATTTACGTTTATTTTTTATGAGTTTGTAAATTAAAATTTTCTNGAACCTTTAGATGTATTTTCTGATTTCATACTATATGTATGAAATCAGATGTATTTATACATAGTGCATGTACTGTACATGTACTATGATGTATTTATACATCATAGTACATTTACATACTATATACATTTACATACATTTATACTATGATGATGTATTTATACATGTATTTTAATCATATACAGTGACGAGGAATAAATTAGTAACTAGAAATTTAAAAATGTTATTATTAAAATTGTCTGACTACGACTTGAAATTTCCTTTACATGAAAATTTCGAGTAAATGTCAGTAAATTGTATGACAGATATATTAAATTGAGAAACAGTTCATGTAGAATATAATGGAGACCTGAAGGTGAGTTCAGGCATCAGTTTATCTCTCTGTGAGACTCGGAACGGCATCCGTACAGTCAAAAATCTTTATAAATTTTTCGGGAAATTAGTGTGTGCCAGATATTTGGGGTTCAGTTACACTCCAGCTGGCCACCGTTCTTGCGCTTGACCGAACTCATTATGTGTGTGATTTAATAAGCGTTTTTATTAACAGGGACACAACAGCTAAAACGTGAAAATATTGTCGAGTATTAAAATTCATGTATTATATAATCAATTAATTTAAATAATAAAACAGTTATAAAAGAATAGAATGGAAATTACTCCATACCGACTCCATACTCAGACTTCATTATATTAAACGTAGTTCTTAATTTACAGTTTCAAACATATAATATGGCAATTTTTACGCACTTATCATAAAGATATATTATGTTGGACCTTATTATATGATATTAGCCACAAGAGTTATTGTAACTATTTTTAATAAACAGTCTAAATTCAGTCATATTTTCTTCTAAGTTTCTATATGATAAATCTGTGATAAAAACCGATATTATAAGCTTAAAACTGAAACTAAAAAAATATGAAACCACAAGCTAGAACTAACAGCAATAAATCTTAATTAACTACAATGATACTGCAATAAATTTAAAATTTACATTTGCCTGGCATGGCATATGCGTTGAAAATTATTATTTAATTTGACAATAACAGAGTTTTCCTGGCGTAAGTATTGAAGTCTGTAGATTTTATCTGAAGTGTAGAGCTTTGTATACAGTAACGGATTCCAGAAAACACCACAAGCAAACTTGCAATATCTAATGAACGTAAGTGTTGTTATAAGTTTTCAGATTACCTTTAATTCGTTTAAATATTCGGCATGATCCCAAAGCAAATTTATTTCAATCAACGCGGCTGTACGACGTTATCTTGTAAGAAGTTAGTAAACTGTTCACAAATGTTATAAATATATTTTTTAAAGAAAGCAAGTATTTTTCCTTTAGTATTTGTATAGTTTCGAATTAGTACACAAAGTACTTCCTTACAAAAAAATAATTCCATCTGTATCTGTGAACAACTAACAGTTAATATGCCAATAGATAATAATTATCATTGTGCAGTTTGAGTTTTTTTTTTATAAAATATTACTATATTAAATTTCAATTACCTATCTGGGAAGTGTGCGAAGTGCTCTAGTCACGTGGGGAATCTCCGATATTACGTTTCGTATTTTCTATTTCCGTTATTCGACTCGTTTCTATGATCTAAAAGGAAATTGACGAAAGTGCAAATTTTATGTTTATTTTTTTCCTATTCGAAAATATAAACTAAGATAATCTTACTTACAAGTTACCTATCTGTAATTTATTTCAGGTATTAGGGATTTACATCGGTATTGCTTATAATTGAGTAAAATCTTAATTCAATTTTATTCAATTATTGTTATTACTTACAATAATAATTTAATAAAGTTGAATAAAGTTGTGACAATGCCGAAGGGCCCCCTCTATGCTTCGGCACCACAGGACCGAAGGGTCGATATTGCGTCGGCGAAGACTGCAATGACGAATTTACCAGGATTGACACCACTGTGTCTTCTGGGTAGACACAGAGGCCGTTACGTTCGCATTTACGAGCGAGCAGTCGCGTCTGTGGGCGATTGGACTCGGAATGGAGACCGATTGAGAAATTCTAACAATAACAAAATTCATTTATTAAACTATTTCTACAAAAGGGTATTTCCCCTAAAGCTTCTTCGCGAGAACTTCGTTGGAGAGTGAGCTTACATAACATCGCGGATCGTTATAAATACCTGAAGCACTATGTACAGATTTCCAGATATCTGTGGAATCGTTCGGGAGCCTTAGGAATGTCTCTGTTGCCTTGGATGGCGGTTAAAGTCTATCAAAAGTTGAAATCCGTTAGTTCTTCGTAGGTGTTCCCGGAGAAACACTGGATATTCGGGAGGAGCGCGCGGCGACGAGCGATGATGTTAAATCCTTTCGGTTGGCACACAGGGAATATTCTCGCGGACTCTCTACCCCTCTCGCTGTTTCTTGAGATCTCCTCTTTATTTTCAAGTCACGTTGTCGTTTTCCACCAATAGTGAATTTTTAGTTGTAGTTCCCAGTGACACATTGAGTTCCCTGGGAAAGGAAACGACTCCGGGAAGGGAAATTCACTCATACAGTAGAGCCTCGATTATCCGACCCCGATTAATCGACACCTCGGTTAACCGACCGTCCTAGTCGGCAAATATCAAATGTCCGCTAGTGATGTGGAGCTACTATATTTGGCTATGTTTTGGCTACTTTAATATTATTTTTACGTGTTTTAGCTGGCAACACTAATTCGACCATGAAAGGGAGCCAGTATTTAAACGAGGCTTAATTTTCTAATTTTTAACAATACAATAGCGACGATTATTATTTAAAAAAATTTTTGTTGGGCTTAACATCGATGAAAATTCAACGCGAAGTAGGTTAATAGCGATATACTAATATACTAATTACATGGGATATAATAATATATTACACTAATAATGGATTTTTTCATACTTTTCGGTTATCCGACTTTTCAATTATCCGACCAACCCCAGTCCCCAATTGAGTCGGATAATCGAGGCTCTACTGTACTCCGGTAATAAAATGGAAAAAAGGTTTTTTCTGAGATTTAAATAAATTTTCTTTTCAAAACGACAAATGAATTTTCTTTCGAAAAATTCCCGAATAAAATTGTGGGTTTTCCCCCTTTTCAAGTCCGACCTCTCACAAAGTTATTTACAGTTAAATAGACTAAAACCACTGTTAAATACAGTAAAAATATTTTATTGGAGACGTAGTACATTTTTAATAAATCCGCCATCGATTCTACTGCTATTATCAACAAACCGCTAATTGTATGTTTACCCTGTAAAAATACGCCCCCATCCTGTTTGTGTTTTAAGTGACAATGTTTTTCTTTTATTGTATTTTAATTAATGTTTTATTTTATAATTATACACCATTATTAAACCATTTCTTGCTCGATTATGAGTATTATATAAATATTTTAGTATTATATTGTATCTAAATTTACGGGCTTATTATACATACAATACTACTTTATATGAAGTCACCAAAGTATATTTGTTTATCATAATGTATAGGTGAACACCAGAATAAAATTCACGAATATTTTATAAAACAACATTATAATATACATATAAGGAAAAGATAATAAAATAAATGCTACATCATGTAAAATAATGTACTGTATATCTATGCTAAGGTTGTCATGGTTTGTACATGTATTAAATATAATTAGCGCTAAATTGTAATATTTTTAAATACTTCTAAATGCCATATTTTTTGTCAGTTTTTTAAACGTGTTTGTATGCATATCGATGTTACAGTTCTGTATTCTCCCATAACAATTGTATGTATTTTAGACCTTTATTCAACTGAGAAGGGTTAATATATTTTTGTCGAGTTACATTCTTCTCGCAACGCTTCCATTTAAAAGTATTTATTGTGACGTCGTCACAATGTTGGGTTTCAATTTAAAAAAAATTGTAGATTTATAAATTCGAACTGTCGTTTGTCCTGCTGTCCGTCTGTCCGTCTGCTCGCCTGTCTTTCCGTAACGTCTACAAAAATGTTATAAAAGGGACCACGCGACCACATGAAAGCGATAGGCCCCGATTAACTATGTGCAATCGTCCTTTGCAACGGTTAAGTTATTTTATATCAATTCAAAGATATTTCCCTGAAAGGTGTTTGATAGATGATTGACACGACTCTGTTGTTAAAGAAAAAGTGTGATGTACAGAGGCAACATACTAGTAATTTCAGGTGGAAAGAATACATTTTAAATTAAACAAATTAAAAATATTATTAAATTATGTAGCCCGGTATTGTGACGATAATTAAATGCTCGCCATGTTTTTTAATTTATTTAATTGAAAATATATGTTTTCCACCTCAAATAAGAATTGACGGCCAGAGAGCAGCCTACTGCTCTGAGAGACCCGGGATCAAATCCGATCGACTCGATAAAACCCTAAGAAATTTTTTGGTCAGTAATACATATGTCCTTCACAACCAGGTTTCCCAATGTGAGCTTGGATGAACCCATAATAGGCTTGCTAAAAGAGGCCCTGTTAGTGCCACAGGGAAAAAAAATGTTACAAAAATACCTCAAATAATTACTGCTGTGTCTTGCCCCTGTACATGATATTCTTCCGTTAAGAATTGAGTTGTGCCGTTCATGTATCTAAGTTTTTTCACAGTGGAAAATATTTTTTATAAAAATGACGTGACTTATCATTTGCATTGGAAGTTCACATATGGTAAGTAGAGCCTAATGCTTCTACGCTTTTTATATCTAGTTTTGCATTTAATTTATCTAACACTTTTTTCTACCGTCAGGAACGACGGACACAGTGAAAATGTATAAATCTACAACTATTTTTTTCAAATTGCAGCTCAATTAATTGAGACATAGGATGGGTCCTCGGTTTACATTTTTGTGCTGCAGCGTTAGAGAAACAGTACAGAATACGTGCAAAATCTAAAGAATTGTTTTTTGTAACAATAAGTTTAATTTAACATTGCAATTGTGTAGCGCAGTTTAAAATAGTCTAAAATATGTAATACTTTAAAAAATCCCATAAAAAAACTACTGGAACCAGGTTAAAGAAGTAAAGCTCAGCAGAAACATTAAGTAAAGGAAACTTTTGAACGTTATGGCATAAGAATAGTGGAAACACATTTGACAGTAAGACTCAACATGTTTATAAAGTGTCGTTACTCAGAATACAATTACATCAAGTTTCAGAGAAAGCAATTTTCCCATAAAATTAAACAGGAAAAGTAAGCATCGTCACAGAAAAAAGACTCGAGCTTTACTTTGTGCTCCAAACTTCCTTCGATGATACTGCTAAAAGATGTTCTAACCTTCACCCAAATAAATGTAGTGTGTGACAAGTTTAAGGCACTAAGTAAAGCTCAAAGTCTTTTGTTGTGACAATGCTCATTTTTCGATTTATTATCGTGATGACTGCTTCTTCCTAAACTTCCCACAGTCGTAGTTTGTGTGATGTGCGCTTTATTCACATGTTAAATCTTACTGTCAAATCTGTTTCTACTATTCTTATGCCAAAATTTTCAAATGTTTCCTGTATTTTTATGTTTCTGTTGAGCTCAACTTTTTCTACCTGGCTTCACCAGTTTTTCAATGGAATTTCAATTATTATTCACTTATCAATAACTCGAAAAAAGAATAGTTTTATAAAAACTCTATATTTTCTTTAGTGTCTCAGAGAATAAATGCATAAAATTTTGTGCAGATCGATCAAGGGAATAATTAGTTAATAAGAGAAGGTACCATCCGGAGAGAAACGGGTGTCCAGGTGGTAGACTATACTTTCCTTAGTGTTTCAGAACATAAATATATTAAAAAATATAATAAAGAGCTAAGAATAGAGACAGTCAAACGTTATCTCATTCGTATAAAGCAGTAGACACGAGGTTTCAAAACGTGGAGATTTGCAAAAAAAAGTCGGAAAGTCGAACTCGACACGATTCCAATCTTTTCTTGATATACATAAATACATAAGAACAAAAGTAAAATGGCAAATTATTTTATAAATATATATATATTTTTAAATTATTAGGCTTCTATTAATTAAAAGTAATAGCAAAACCTCACTTCACGTGGTAGACGATCAACCAATGAAATTTTAATATTTAAAAAATAAGCTATAATTTTATAAATCTAAATATATAAAATTACTTGTCTTGACTGACTGAGTCACTGATTGATTGATTCATCATCGCCCAGAGCAAACTGCTGTACCTCAAGAGGTGAAATTTGGTACACAGTTACGATACGTCATGAAAACGCACACTAATAAGGGATTTTTCGAAATTCCCTTGCGGGGGGAGAGGGAGAGGATTAAGGCTTCACTGGAAAAACGGCTTCTACTGTACTATTTTAGATGCAATATTTTGTTTTTATTTGCGTTTTAGTAGGGTATGCCATGAGAATGCACACTAAGAAGGGATTTTTCGAAATTCCCCCGCGAGGAGGGAGAGGGAGAGGATTTAGTCTTCATAGAGTACTTAGGTGTATTAAATAACATTTCATACATTGTTATAAATATTTTTATGTATTTCGATTTTAAAAATGTTCGAACTGTTTTAAATTCGAATTTGTTATTGCATATTAGTTGGATTATAGAACGATTGTAAACGTTCCAGAAAATTGATCAAATTGAAAATAGTTCGTTTGATTCTCGGCAATTTTCATCATTCTCAGCGATAGGTGTTATATAACAACTAGCTGCAAGGACCCGCTTCGCTGAGTTTTTATTTGTATGTAATATAGTTATATATATATATATATAAAAGACTGTTTTTCTAAGTAATCTAGAATCTAGCTGCAAGGACCCGCTTCGCTGGG
>NW_019384308.1:911017-931350 GCF_000671375.1 Centruroides sculpturatus
ACTTTCGTTATCATGGAATTATAACAAAACCTGCCAATTCAATATAAATGGAAAAAAAATATTATATGGAATTGAACGAAAATGAAAATTTGCTTGATAATTCAACTACGCTTGTTGGAGAACAATAAAAACACTACACTCAACAAGCCACCAATAAAACTCAACTGCCTAACCTATAACCAAAGTCTCGTTTTAATTTGTTTTTAAAAAAAAGCGTTTGACAAACTTGCCCCGTATGCCGAAGTTGCCCCGGTCTCCCCTATATAAAGAAATGTTCTTTTATTATGATGTCAATAAAATATAATATGTTAGATAAATGTGCTAAAATATTTTTATTAAATTGCAGGATAACGCTTTCTTTACTATTACACTCGTGGAGATATAATGGAAATTTCCGTCTAAAATTTATATTTTATAACTCTAGTAGACGTCAATAAATAATATATATCCATTACTATAATAATACAAAGAACTTTATATCACTTTAAATCATAAGAAGAGAAAAGAGAGGGAGAATTCCAAATCGAATTTATTGTTGGAAGTAAATCAATAACACAGAATAAAGAAAATATATCAAAATATTAACAGATACGTTAAATATTTTAAAAGTATTGGAAGTATTCTCTTCGTGATATAATTATGGCACATAAAGGTAAGATTTTTACTGATAAATTAAAGTCAATCGTTTCCCTTACTTACTTTTTTTTTTTTCTTTGCCCTTTTCTTTAACACACTTTTCTCCTCCCATTACAAAGCTTGCAAATAAACTCTTTCAATCACGTGGTTCTTATCCCGAAATCAAGATACTTTATCTCGGGCCATCTTTCCCTATTTCTGTTCTGTGTGCACTAAGAGAATCTTTTCACAGACAAGTGAACAATTTTATGGCTAAATGCAAAGGGACTGAAACAATGTACAGAATACTTTTTCCATTGGTTAAAGTCTATTTTTGCACTGCAATATAAATTTTCCAAAATATTCGTTTAAAATTGTCTGCTTCTAAATCAGATGTTTTTCGAATTAAATGATATTGAATTCAAATTTAGGAAATTATGTATAAACAAAGAATTGGCATGGAACGGCATTGTACCTACTGCGATTACTTAGCTTTAAGATGTGTTACCTCATACCGAGTTATTTCGGGCATGATCCATAGCGTTAAAATAATTCGGTCTTAAAAGCAGAACATTTTTTATAGTGTTTTTATGAGCTCAAGTTTTTTCATAATTTCTAGTTTTGTGAGAATTTTTATAGCGATTTTAATATCACTTTAATGACGTGCATAATCGCTTAGTTGTTTTTAATGACTCTTTTAATTCCATTAATCTATTCGTTCTAAACTTCTTATGCACGGATTTCACTTGGATAAAGTTTTTTTTTTTTTCATATTTTCTGATGTCATAAACAACATCCACTAGTTTTTTATTTAAGAGATTTTATTATATAGGGTGGGGCATAATGGAGTCCCACATTTACGAGGTGAGTTTAATTAATTGTTAAAAAAACGGTACAAGAATATGAAAAGAACTTTTTATTTATTCAAAGTACATGTAATAAGGTTGTTTGATTAAATTTTAAAAATAATGTTGTCCAAATGTTGGCCTTCACGGGCGATACACATTTGAGTTGTTCTTATCACAGAAATGATAAATCTTGTTTTTTAAAAAACGCAATCTATGGTACTGATATGTAAAATTGTCCAAAATACTAAATGGCCTGTAACTATTGTTTGAACGGTATGTAAAATGATGTGTTATGTTATACAAATGAAGACAAATGGTGGGCAGACGAATAGTATTAGTTACCTTAAAACAACGTAATAAGTATTGAAAATTTCACAGACTTGTTCAAAACGTGTTTTCAACCATTCTGTAAAAGAAATCATTGTTCATCTACGAAAACATTCAGTAAATCATATTGTATTATTTTAAAATCGAATGAGATCTTTAATTTATATATATAGTCGAGACAGGTTCATAATAATAATAATAATATGCGCTGATCCCAAACAGTTAGGAGCTGAAAGTTGAAATTTGGTACACAGTTAGGGTACGTCACGAGAACGCAAACTAAGAAGGGACTTTTCGAAATTCTTTCCGTGAGGGAGAGAGACAGGATTAAAGCTTCGACAATGGAAGTGTTAACAATGGAATTATTGTTTGGATCAATGTCACAAGTTGGTGAATTTATCAACACTTGGCAAATAATTTGATCATCAACGTATAATGCATATAGATACGCGTTTCGGTCTTTCGCCACTCTTCAGTCTGTTACATAGATAGGTTGTATCTTGTGGACGTCTGTCAGAAATCTTCGGCACTACGTTTTCCCACTCCCCTTCCCTTTCCCGTTAACTTGACGGCCTCCCCTGCATGCCTCGCATCGTGCAACGTCTGACTCCCAGAGTTTTGCACATAGCTTCGCCTGCGACTGTATAAACATTCCATTTTAATAGTTGTAACCAGTTTTTATGAATTTCTATGCTTAGATTTTTGTTAATGTTATTTTTGTCTGTAGTAATTTTGTAGCTTTCCTTAAGTTTTCTTTTAGTACCAATTTTTTTTCTTTGTGTACTATTATAACGTCATTCTTAACTATTTGGCAGTTACGAGTTGAGCAATGTTCGTAAAAAAACCGAGTTGATTCTATTATATTTTAAATCTGCGATGTGTTCTTTTAATCTTGTTCCTAATCTTCGTTTTGTTTCTCCAATGTATACGTTTGGTGGTTCACATGTGTAAGGTATTTTATAATCGACATCAGTAGTGTAGTATTTATTTGGTTGTTTATTTATGCCAAATTTAGCCTTCTGGATTTTTTTTTGCAAGTTATAAGTTGGAGCAAGTTTTACATTTATTTTATCGAAACTTTTATCTATCTGTTCAAAGAAGCCACGAATCAAGGGGAAGGATATGTATCTTACTCTGTTTTTATCTTTGTTTCGTTTATTTTCCTGCTTTTTATTGTTGATTTTACTTTCCCAGTTATTTATTATTCATTGTGGATAGCCGTTTAATAGGAATTTAGTTCGCAGTTCGTTAAAATGTTTTTTTTTTCTTCTGTAGTGAGCTTGTTCTGTTCACAATTTTTTCATACTTCATGTTGAATATGTTTCCTTTTATGTACTGTGGAATGTTTGAATTGTACTTTAACATCTTTCCAATAAAACAATAGAAATGTTAAGAGAAAGCTACGTGCAAGATTTACAGGCGCAGATGCGGTTTTCTGCGTTTTTGCAAGAAATCGAACATATTTTTAGACCCATCTAAAAATCTTTTAATTAGTCTGGAAACGGGGGGACATAATTCTTGTATTCTGTGAAAACGGGTGAAATTGGCTGTAATGTAATAATCTTAATCTTCGCTATCGTTACTCTTTGCCGGAGCAACACTGGGCCTATCTGCTAGTAGATATATAACGTAAACTGTAAATTATATGTAAGTATTCTAAATAATCTTCACTTAAACATTTATACTTTTAACTTTGTTCAAATTATTGCAACAATTTTCTTTTCAGTTTATATTCCCGCTCGTTACGTATTGGTATTCTCTATATTTTGGATGTATACAATAATGCACTGCCAAAGAGCTGTGCTGAAAGTCGCTATTTTAGCCATGCTTAATCATTCAGCCATCTCCAACACGTATAATACAACTTCAAAAAAATGCCCAGCAAACTCTCAGCAAAATTCTACATCCAGTTACAAAGAGGTAAATGTTTAAACATAGAATGTAATAATATTTAACTAAGAAATTTCAGTATCAAATAGCATGTTTTTTGAAACCTGTTTGTGTCATTGTTTTTTGAAACCGTATCCTGTTTTATAATTGTGGCGTAGTAAATACTAGTATTGTGTGTTTTATTCCAAAGACACATGGCAAATTTTCCATCAAATTCCTTGTCTGTGATCTTGGTGTTGGCTTTTTTGAATTTTTGTTTGATGGATCTTGCCGTTTCTAGTTTCTGTAGATTTGTTGATTTGTCTTTTGAAACCGTGTCCTGTTTTATAATTATGGCGTAGGAACAGGACACGGTTTCAAAAAACAAATCAAAAGCTAGTTACGGCTAATAGATATATTATATTTTAATTAGTAGATGTTATCGATGCGAGAATTGGCATTTAGAGGGCGTAGAGCATCTATGAAATCTAATATAACAGAGTTAATTATATTAAACTCGCTTATTTATTAAGTGCGTTAGATAATATATTAATTAAAAATACATTTAGAGAAGTCTACGGTTTTTACTGGCTTATCGAACAAACGAATACGAATGGACCCTAGAGGCCTAGATTATCACTGACTAAGTGCCGCTGGAAGTCGGCTTCTTACAGAAACACAGCTTCCCTATTATGAAATGTCACGGCACGCCACTGAAAGATAATAAATAATATAGGTACAGTACTCATACAAAAAATAGTACTGAGTTATTAATTTCGTAATAACACTTAAGCAATTTACAAATTCTAGTTACGTAAAGGTCTACGGTTCGCATTACTTACGTAACTCGGGATATTACGGTATTCAAGTCCCGACCGTTTGAAAGCCAGTCAAATTTCATTATATTTAAATTATAATCATTCACTAAAATTAGTTTTTCAGACAGGAAAATTGTCATGAAGAACAGAACCACACACTTTCAAAATTACTACCACAAAGTAGAAAAGAAGAAAATTATCCAAAATTCCGATCACTCTAAACTATGGAATAGAAACTTTGCTTCAGTGAAATCTAAGTAAATTTTAGCCCTGTTCAATTATGATATGAATGTTTTTTAAATAATTTTGATACTATACTGTACATTATTACCATGTTTGATTTTTGACAACATATCATTATGAACTTCGCATAAATACTCTATAACTCACAGTGTTTAAAGAAATAATTTCAAATAAATTTATGATTGCAATAATGCCAGAAAATTGCTAGTTAAAAATACCTTTATATTCTTCAATGCAACAGAGTATTAATATTCACATTCATGTCAACATACATTAAACTAAGACCATAAAAACTCTTCAGTTTTTTTTATTTGAATTCTTGTGTTTCTTTTGTAGATTCGATTATAGGTTCAGCAGATTGGTTTGGTTTGCAAATGTTAAGAAGGCCGTACCAGTGGCTTAGCCTTTGAAAAGAAGTAAGAAGAGGAAGGTATAGGGTTTTGGTTGAAGATGGGGCAAGAAAGATAGGAAAGTGTGAAATAATGTTTTATGGCCAGCCAGCATCGAGCCCCATATATTGAGATCATAGAGTAAAGTATACATAGAGTGGGTCAAGGCCGAGTATGTGCTCCGTTATTGGAGTAGATACATTAAGAAATAATAATAATGATGATAATAATACTAAAATAAAAATAAAACATTGAGGAAAACGAAGTAATTAATCGAAGATATAAACAATCATCGAAGATATAAACTATAATCGAAGATATAAACAATCATCCGCACTTACTACACCATCACAAGACTCGAAACAAACATGACAGCAGCATACAGACAACAACTACACCACATATTCACACAACAATATCCTCACCTCACTGTCACCGAACAAAGGGTTGTTGATCAAAAACGAACAATTATACACAACAACCTTATCCCACAAACAACACTTGAACTTATCAAACAACAGGNCGGTATTGTGACGATAATTAAATGCTCGCCATGTTTTTTAATTTATTTAATTGAAAATATATGTTTTCCACCTCAAATAAGAATTGACGGCCAGAGAGCAGCCTACTGCTCTGAGAGACCCGGGATCAAATCCGATCGACTCGATAAAACCCTAAGAAATTTTTTGGTCAGTAATACATATGTCCTTCACAACCAGGTTTCCCAATGTGAGCTTGGATGAACCCATAATAGGCTTGCTAAAAGAGGCCCTGTTAGTGCCACAGGGAAAAAAAATGTTACAAAAATACCTCAAATAATTACTGCTGTGTCTTGCCCCTGTACATGATATTCTTCCGTTAAGAATTGAGTTGTGCCGTTCATGTATCTAAGTTTTTTCACAGTGGAAAATATTTTTTATAAAAATGACGTGACTTATCATTTGCATTGGAAGTTCACATATGGTAAGTGGAGCCTAATGCTTCTACGCTTTTTATATCTAGTTTTGCATTTAATTTATCTAACACTTTTTTCTACCGTCAGGAACGACGGACACAGTGAAAATGTATAAATCTACAACTATTTTTTTTCAAATTGCAGCTCAATTAATTGAGACATAGGATGGGTCCTCGGTTTACATTTTTGTGCTGCAGCGTTAGAGAAACAGTACAGAATACGTGCAAAATCTAAAGAATTGTTTTTTGTAACAATAAGTTTAATTTAACATTGCAATTGTGTAGCGCAGTTTAAAATAGTCTAAAATATGTAATACTTTAAAAAATCCCATAAAAAAACTACTGGAACCAGGTTAAAGAAGTAAAGCTCAGCAGAAACATTAAGTAAAGGAAACTTTTGAACGTTATGGCATAAGAATAGTGGAAACACATTTGACAGTAAGACTCAACATGTTTATAAAGTGTCGTTACTCAGAATACAATTACATCAAGTTTCAGAGAAAGCAATTTTCCCATAAAATTAAACAGGAAAAGTAAGCATCGTCACAGAAAAAAGACTCGAGCTTTACTTTGTGCTCCAAACTTCCTTCGATGATACTGCTAAAAGATGTTCTAACCTTCACCCAAATAAATGTAGTGTGTGACAAGTTTAAGGCACTAAGTAAAGCTCAAAGTCTTTTGTTGTGACAATGCTCATTTTTCGATTTATTATCGTGATGACTGCTTCTTCCTAAACTTCCCACAGTCGTAGTTTGTGTGATGTGCGCTTTATTCACATGTTAAATCTTACTGTCAAATCTGTTTCTACTATTCTTATGCCAAAATTTTCAAATGTTTCCTGTATTTTTATGTTTCTGTTGAGCTCAACTTTTTCTACCTGGCTTCACCAGTTTTTCAATGGAATTTCAATTATTATTCACTTATCAATAACTCGAAAAAAGAATAGTTTTATAAAAACTCTATATTTTCTTTAGTGTCTCAGAGAATAAATGCATAAAATTTTGTGCAGATCGATCAAGGGAATAATTAGTTAATAAGAGAAGGTACCATCCGGAGAGAAACGGGTGTCCAGGTGGTAGACTATACTTTCCTTAGTGTTTCAGAACATAAATATATTAAAAAATATAATAAAGAGCTAAGAATAGAGACAGTCAAACGTTATCTCATTCGTATAAAGCAGTAGACACGAGGTTTCAAAACGTGGAGATTTGCAAAAAAAAGTCGGAAAGTCGAACTCGACACGATTCCAATCTTTTCTTGATATACATAAATACATAAGAACAAAAGTAAAATGGCAAATTATTTTATAAATATGTTTTTTNTAACGTCTACTTCTAATACCAAATTACTTAATATCTAATCATTAATAATAGAAAATTTAGAGCCTGATTAATTACGGTGATTATTTGGTTAAGTATCATAAAGGCAAGAAGGGGTTAAGAAATAATAAATTAATGATGATAATAATAAAATAATAATAAAACATTGAGGAAAGCGAAGTATAAACACGCGAGTTACAAAAATTTTTCCTGACAATTGTTTGTGGCGGAAGACAATGAGAAAATAATAATACATAGTATGTTCTTTGACCTTGGAGTGTATACATTAAAAGAAATAATAATCAATGAAAATAAGAATATAACATTAAGAAAAACGAAAAATTTACACGCGAGGTACAAACTTTATCCCAACAATTGAATGTGGCGGAAAACAATGAAAAAAAAAAATAATAATAATAATACATAGGATGTTCTCCAACCTTGGAGTGTATACATTAAAAGAAATAATAATAAATGAAAATAAGATTATAAGGATTATAGACAAATAATATAACCATTGGATTAACCGCTTTATCTGTATACTGCAGAGAATTTATTGTACATGAAATAACAAATAAATGTGGCCTCTTCTCATGCANGTATATAGGATGTTCTCCGCCCTTGGAGTGTATACATTAAAATAAATAATAATAAATGAAAATAAGAATATAACATTAAGAAAAACGAAAAATTTACACGAGAGGTACAAAATTTATCCCGACAACTTAATGTGGCAGAAAACAATGAGAAGAGATCGCGACAACAGAACAGCAAACACAGTGATTTCACTGCCCTGTTAGTCTGTACCCCTAACAGCTGTTTTGCTACAGGTAATAGGAAATGGATTCCCCTAGACGGGGTCTCCTTTTACAGAACCAGGGGTCAAAACCCTGTTGACGCGAGAAAGAATAAATTATACAAACACATTTCACGAGGAGGGCACGTGTAGATTAATTGTGGGCCTCCATAGGGGTAGATGGTAGTTGGACTAGAGGAAAAGACTCTCTGTTCCACTTATGAAGTCTTTAAAAGCTGAGAAAGTTTCAGTGTTGCATAAAAATTCCTTACACCTGCAGGGCCAATGGTGTCCCTGTGTGTACATCCTCCGGCAGAGTATAATGCGGACATTCGCAGACATTCTACTACCAAGCCGTACTTCCCTCTATTTTTCAATTTCTCTAATAAAACGTTAGAATAACCTCTTAACTTTTACAGCGGAAATGATAAATGCAAGATACGGAAACTATATGCGTCAGGAAGTTCACAAATAACAGAATATCAAATCAAATTGTATAAAGTCCTAAAATCTAAGACGTAACACCAAAAAGCGGAACGCTAATGTATTAACAGCCTAAGCCATTTTCCATTATAAATTGTTTGTTGTAGTAGTTGTTATACAAACTATATATTATTGTATAGCAAAATATAGTATATCTACATTATACTATACAATTCTACTCGACAATTATATTCTTAATCAAACACTTATATTCTATCCTTTCTCAAAGTGGGCAATAACGCCTTATTGTGGGCATTGGAGGCTTTCAAGGGCAGTAGAAGCTTCAGTGATTTAAATATGAGTTTTATTTCTTCTCATTGAAACATTTTTTGATCTCATAAATAGGATATGGGTTACACCCTATCTATCCTATCCATATAATAATGCATGTTTAAACATTATATTTGCAATAACTGTTTTTAAGATATGCAACAGATGGTAATGTAAAAAGGTAAGTTAAAAAATATGGGGGCACTTGATTTTTTTTATCTTAAAGTGGGCGGTGGTCAAAATAAGTTTGAGAACCTGTGTACAATACCATAGTATTTGAATCTGTTTGAGAATGTTTGTATTTAGAATTAATCTACGAGTGGGTGGTCTCAGAGTGTTAAGTGTATGACATAATAACAGTGTGGAAGGAATCTTCTTAATGACGATGTGTTACGTTTATTGAGTCGTCATATTAAACGATGATTTCAGTAATAATCCTTTATTAAGTGCATCAACTTTTATTGCTATTCTTTAGGGTTCTTATGTATGGACACAACCCACTCAAGGAATAATTCTGGGAAGTGAATATTACGGTTTCGTATTTGCCGAACTCGTTGGAGGGACCATTACTTTTTTATTCGGTCCAAAAAAAATTTTCATAATTTCTTCATTACTCTCTTCAATATTATGCATTTTAACACCGTTTTGTGCAGATGTCGGTGTTTCAGTGATATCATTATGTCAAGCTATCTTCGGATTTGGACAGGTAAAAATTAACTTTTATAATGCCTTTGAAGACAGGAGAATAATAAGAATCATTTTAATCGTAGGGTCTTGTATTTTACGGATCTTTTACACTGTTAGTAAGATGGAGTCCAGAAAACGAAAAATCCACATTATCATCAGTTTCATTATCTGGTATGCAAGTCGGTACGTTTGTTGGTTTAATTACGACAGGATATATCTGTGAACACATTGGATGGCCGTTTAGCTTCTACATATTTGGTGAATAAAAACATACAAATGCTTTACCAATGTATTTATGCGACTATATCCTTTGTAATTTGTATATTTGACAGGTGTATGTGGGATTGTCTTTTCTTTATGTGTCACGTTTACAGTTTATGACAGACCTGAAAAACATCCTAGAATATCTGACAAAGAATTGACGTTTCTTAACGAATGCGTAACAAACGTCGCCTCAAGAGAAACGGTAATATTATTTTTTGCTGTAATTTATTTCGATTAATCACTCATAAATACATTTTTACTTGAAACAGAAGTTGAATATTCCCTGGAAACAAATTTTAACATCCAGAGTAGTATGGATATTAGCTCTGACGAAAATTTGTGTTGGTTTCGGTTATTATACAATATTGACTAAGATTCCATCATATTTAGAGATTATTCTTCACTTTCCTATCCAGCAGGTATGCTCATTTTTATAAATAAGTTTTACATGAACAAATTTATGAATATTATCCGTGTTTTAGAATGGAATTGTGAGTGCATTAGTTTATTCAGTGGATGCTATAGCCATATTTATTTCTGGTTTCATTGCTGATTTCATAAAAGCTCGTAAATATTTAAGTATAACTAATATCAGAAAACTTTGCGAGACAATTGGTAAGAAACTGCAGTCTTAGTTTTATAAAATTTTTTCTAAAATTTCAGTCAAAACTTTAAAACGTATTTCCATATTTCAACTGTAGCTACGTGTGGTCCGGCATTAGGCATCTTAGCGATTTCATTTCTAGGCTGCGAGAGTACAAATGTAATTATTTGTTTAATGATTGGAATGGGATGTTTTGGCTTTAATGTTTCAGGAGATGTTGCAATAGCGCTTGATTTAGCTCCAGAATTTGCAGGTAAGTTATTGTTTTTGTTAATTTTAACAATATACTGTATTTACTTAAATCGTTTTTCCTGACAAAATGTCAAATTGTGAAACTGTTCTAACGAAATTAAGTGATAGTATCTAAACAGCCAGAAAATTGACTCGGTATCCAGAATTGAAACAATGTTGGGCACCGTTTAATTGCATTGCTGAAATTAAACAATATTTTTTCGGTTTGGCCTAAACATTTTTGTAAGTTTTCAAAACGGATGAAGTGTTGAAAAGCTCGATATTATCATAAAGCCGATCAAATATTCATGTTTTTGCAACATGAATATTTGATATTCTTATTTTTATGGTACCCATCTACGGTTTTGAGTTTAAACATTTTTGTTTAGAAAATTTTCGGGATAATATTCCCAAATTATAGTTCGTTTTTTAACACGACCTCTGACCTATTAAGAATCTGAAAATAAGTCGAAATCTGTAGATTTTGTCATCTAAAAGATGAACAATAAAGATTGTAAAATTTTTGGATAACAAAAAATATTTTATTTAATGTTTAATAACTTTTACTTAATTTAATTTCAATCTAGGTGTCATTTTCGGATTGACTAGTAGTTTATATAACGCTGCAGGTATATTCTCACCCTATGTTGCTGGAGTTATATTAGATAAAAACGTAAGTCAAATCTTCTTCTAATTTATGTTTACTTATATAACATATTCATAATTTTTTTTTATTAATTTTTCATATAAGGAAGGAGACATGATTCAATGGAGCTACGTGTTTTATATGGTCTCTTCGGCTTACATTCTGGGTGGTGTAATTTTTATATTTGGAGCTACTGCAAAAGTTCAACCTTGGGCTACCATTAATACAGACAAGAAACAAGACAACAATTAATCATGAATATAAATCGAATTTTATTTGGAACGATAAAAATTCTGCTTATAGAATAATTAGAAGCCAAGACATGTAAAATTAGATACTCTTTAACTTTGATCAGAAAAATATCACAGTTGGCGGCTATCGGTTTCCTTCGAAGGATTCGCATGTTTTCATTGTTAATTTTTCAATGGCAAAAAAAAAATTAATAAATCTGTTATTCCCCGCTGTAGTTTATAAAGTACATACGTATATATATTAATTTCCCATATGAATCTTAATTAATTCAAATAATTCCTCTATTTTTGCAGTTGTTTTGTGTTACGGCAGTCAACAGAATAGTTCAATTTTTATAAACTAATTCCTCTATCGAACATTAAAAATCGTCGAAAAGATTAAAATTATTATATATAATAATATTCTTTTCTAACAGGAATTAATCATTTTTGCATTAGAAATTTACAATTCAGATTAGAATAGGAATATTTCTCAATTAATCCTCTCATTTTCCTTTGCAGAATGGAGAATTTCAGAGAGTTGAAGAAGTTGCGCATCTCGGACAATGCAGAGTCCGAGGATGACGCCTGGTGTTGGCCAGGCGTCATAAGGGTGCTTCCGAAAGATGCGCAGGAGAAGTGTCATACAACGGACGTCAAACGGGTGGTAGTCGTAACTCCGGACGACACCGCCTCGTCTCTCGTCCAATACCTCGAGGGGCGATATCCGGAGGTTCCGGAATGGACGGTGGACACATCGTCGGGTGAGACCGGAGTGGACAGAAAGGAGTCCGAAGAGTCCGTCGAGCGTAAAAGGCCTTGGTGGAAAAGATTGTTTTGCTGCTGGAAGACAAAAACCTCTTCTCTGGCCAGGCCGTCTTGCGCAGATTTCGACTTTTCACCGAATGTAACATCGCCATTCGGAAGTGACCTTTCACCCGAATATGACACTCACCAGGAATTGACCTTTCACCGGCTACGACTTAATCGATTGGACTTGACTTTTCATCTCAATTTACGGAGGGATACTTCGACATCATTCGAGATTCAGTTAAAGAGTATAGAACAACGACAGTGACATCAAGCAGTGTTCTCGTGTTTAACTAAAGACTGTTTAAACGACCATAACTGGCCAAAACGATTTATATTCTACAGACAATTACAGTGTATTTCATCCGCTAAAAACTTTCGCCGCGAAATAACGAATATTCGCCACTAAAAGGCATACCAGACGAATTTAAATAAAGCAAAAGATACACGTAGTCGGTTTGTGTACTCCACAATCATATTTGGTTCAACAATTAAATTTGTACATAAATTCTTATAAAAGTAATTATATTTTATATTAAATGTTTACAGATTCGATATTTATTAAAGTCGCGTAGTTTTTGATGAATTTATAATTAAAGTAATGTTTATAACAGTTATGACGGATGACGAAAACAGAAAAAATTTGCCCGATTGATAACGAAAGAAAAATATTTAAATTTAATGAGCCAAATATAATTTGAAATATAATTTTTGGGCCCAGTACAGCCAGGAAGGATGCGCGTATATCGGAGGTCAAAGCAAAGCCCTGTAAATGATTTCAATCCTTGGGATTCTGATGATGAATGTGATCAAGACCCGAGATCAATCATGCGGACTGATCCTGGACTTCCTCAATGTGAACGATCCCCTAGTAACACGCAAACCCCGAAACCTTGCCCATACAACTTACATGGGAGAAGAATCAACTACTTTGCCATGGTTCAGTGAGGTAGGGAGTGATACTTTATCACCCACTTTTATGTTATATCTTAAGGGGGAGATATATGGTAGTGCCCACCATGTTTTTTTTTTCTTCCTCCGTTCACCAAGGCTTAAATGTGGTGTTTCTTTTATACTAAAATATCATTGTTTATATGTATTATTAGTAACGTTACGACAATGTAAATATTCGTATGTTATAATAATTGTCTATTTTATTTCCTAATTTGTAATTTTGGAATGTAACACGAGGGGGCGCTAGGGGCAATTGGTATATAAGGAGTGTAAAGGGATCATGGCAGTGCTGTGCGATGTCTATAATTTTAACATCGATGTTTGCCTAAGCATCGATGCTAAATTTCGATGTCGGATTTGACATCGATGTTTGATTGATGCCCATTGGAACATCGATGGTCAATCAAGATAAACTCAAACAATTTAAAAAAAAAAAATAAAACCGGGTTTGTTCGAACAGAAGTTCCTGACGCATGCGCAATGTCATTTTACAATGCGAAGAATAACGTACATGCCGGTTCTAAATCAGTTACAGTTAGGGACTAGGGACTTGCGTAGGAGTAACGTAAGTAACCTAAATTAAGAAAGAACAGGTACAGATAACTTAGCTCTATTTGATACGTGTACGATCGTACATGCAAAAATAAAGTCGACAGGGTTTTTTTTTTTACTATTTTCGCCCTGTGGGCACTGAGAGGGCCTTTTATAGCAGGCCCATTATGGGTTCGGCCAGGCCCACAATGGGGCGATCGGGTAGTGAGGGACGGGGCCTGACATATCCGAACGGACCATCCCCCGAAAAATTCCTGGGGATTCCTTGACCCGTCCGGATTCGATCCCGGGTCCCCCAGAGCGGTAGGCTGCCACCTTAACCGTTGGCCATCCGGCCTCAAATTCGACAGGTCGCGCGCCACAAGTCGGCGTAAACAGACTAACATTGCAGAGTTGCGGATGAGTTTCAATGAGTGTGAGTTCATTCCCTGTTAAAATAGTGTAAATTTGTAAACATATTTGCGAGAACTTTGTTTCATCGCAATTTCACAATTTCTACGAAATTCTCGGACTGTCCGGGTGAAAACCGAACAGGTGGTAACATTAGGAACAAAGAATGAACTGCATGCATCGATGAATCGAAATTCACATATTGCTAACATCGATTCACGATAGATGTTTCAAAAACATCGGAAGGTGGATGCATCGACGAACAAAAACATCGATGCATCGCACAGCACTAGATCATGGGATACCTTTTTCTGTTTGAAGACTTTGGCGGTAGTAAGGAGAGAGGAAAGGACCGAGCGAAAAGGTAAGAAGAATAATAAGAACTTGGATTAAAGGCAACTAGTCTTATTGTATGTATATTTCCCCTACGACCCCATTCTGGCTGTATTCCTAGTGTTAATGTACGATTACCTTTGCTCTTAGTGTTGTCTATTTTTTTTTGTTTACTCAAAACACGACACACCACAGTATTTTATTCTTATCCGGTAACTTAATTTACAGCAGTCGTCGTGATTTTATAAGACAGATTTAACCCGTTCTTCTAACGATGCACTTTGCATTTCTTTGGTTTTTGGACATTTTCGAACAAACCGAAATGAATTTCCTTTGTTGCTAGACTAATTCATTAACACCTGCACCTAATTTCAAGGGAGGGAGAAGTGCTCGAGATGGGTTCGAAACAAGACTTCAGACTAATTCATTACTTTAGGAGGGGAAAACGTTGTTGGGATGGGTTCGAACAGCAGTTTAGACCAGATAGATTCGCGTAAGTGGTCGCTTATTACAGTTGTTGTATGTTGTTTAGCAATGTCATCATAAAAATCACGTGGGACGATAGAATTTGAACTATGGCGGTCGGCAAGCTAAAAAGCTTTATTTCTACACTAATACGCTAATATATTTCATTTATACTCTATATTACTATCCGATTTAAATATTAATGTCAAATAGACTTACTTACTGCGTAAAGTATTGGGAATGGAGTAAGCGTAATTCGGCGACGAAAGTATTCGATATTCCTTTCTACGATTTAGAATATTTTTCCTATCCAAATTATTCGTTTTTCAGGTTTTTTATTTGCAATAATATCGAAGGCAAACTTAAAAAGTTTAATTGATATAACAAAGCAATCCCAGTAGACGCCATTTTCGACTACTGGCACGTGGCCTACCTACTGTAGTAGCTTGTTTACATTTACGGCTGGCAGATGGCGCGTTTCAATTGTAGGGTAATTTCCGCATGTGAGTACACACGACACGGAAGGACGACAGAACGGCAACTGTTTCCGTCGACGATTTTCGTCGTTCGTTGCCGCATGTGAGTACCAGGCTTTAGAGTATGTCTTCCACTAGGACCTTGACAGATAGTTTGACACATACTTCGAGTCTCGTTGTTTACATTTTGTGTCGCGCAAGAATTTTACGGTTTACTCGAGTTCGAACCTCGTGTGGGACCCCACACTTATACTAAGTCTCTATGGATAAAGTATTAGGTGCCAGAAATTTTTGACCGTTTTGACAGATGGCCGTCGAATGCAGGTGGTCGCCTAAGCAGTTTTCACTGTATTAAATATAATTTATCTTTTTAGTTTTATATTACAAAAGAGTGTATTTTTGGCTACATATAAACAAAATAAGAAAACTTGACGGTTATATTATGACATCACTTACAATAATTTACATTTCGCGCAATCATTTCTTTATTTCATTCAATTACAAAATATTACAGGCATATATCACAGCTTTTGTCCTTATTAAAAGTCCAATGGACACTAATAATGCCAGAAAAACAGCAACATTAAATCGAGATATTCTTGTTTTACTTCACAAAATCGCACTCCTCGTTCACAGTTATACTAAAGAAGAAATCTAAAAATTTCTCTAAAATTAGTCCCCTTTTTAGAATTTTATATATAAGCTTAAAAACGACATTACAGCCATCAATGCACCTACATCAATTGATGGAAAACATGTGATTAAAAAGAAGATATAACTGGTTTAATATGACAATGTTATTATGATAATGTGACAAATGCATTGATAGTTTTTCGATTTACAAAGAAATTATGGAAGGTACAGTTTTTTCTGTTATGAAAGCAGAAAGCTTCCTATAAATAATTCTTTTGTTTCTCTTTAGATTACATCAAAACGATCCTGAACAGGGACTTCATTTGTGTTTGGAAATCCAATTCAATTTCTCTTTGCGTAGCCTACTGAGCGGATACTACAACAAATCATCCAACGTTGAAACCCTTGCATAAGATCTCTCAGGACTCCATTTCAGGTATTTTTGTTTGTAAGATTCTGCCCTGTTTCATGAAATAGTGTAGAATGGTCTTCGGTTTTCTTTCATATTTACTTAATTTTCCAGAAAGAAAATGGCCGCAGCTGTGGTCAATGCTGACTCCAATGATAAAAAGACATTTTATTTGAACATCACTGAAGAAAAGGGCATATACAAGTATGAAGAGCTGCACAAACTTAAGCTACCAATTAGAAGTGTGTCACTTTCTAATCTAACGAATCAGGGTAAATTTAGTTTTTCAAAAACAACGAAATACAAAAACTTTAATTTGGTTCCAGCAGCCAATGTGGAGTTTTTGAATTTGGAAGACTTGTTCTTCAACGACATCAATATCCCACTCAACAAGATAGCCTATCCGCCTTACGCAATGCCACGTTTCTCTGATGAGGCAGATTCAGGCTTAGCTTTCGCTACAAATGTCTTATTACCTTTACAAAAGCTCTTCAATTACAGTTTCGATATTAAACCCCAGCTGCAGCTGTTTTCTGAAGGAAAATTTAATGCTGATTATGTTCTGTTGAATCCTGAAAATAGAAATGAATACTATGTCGCAGTCCATATGAAAAAGTGGATGCAGTTTACTGCGTTAAAAACCATCAATGTAACAGATCAGGGGATAAGAGATGCATTATGTGAGCCAGTGGCAATAGACATTGATAGTTTACCTGATATACTAAATGAAGATTGGTTCAAGAAGACAGACAAAGACAACGACCTTGATGCTTGGATGGAACGTGTTGGCTTCATAAAGCGGAAGAATAAGAATGGCAACGAAAGTTACGATCATTTGAAGGAGGAAGCCAGGCAGATAGGAAACAGCAAGACAGAATATTAGTACTTGTTACTTAAAGCCAAAAATCACAAGAAGAGGGGAGAAACCGATGGCATGTACAACTTCCGAATGGGGATAAAGCAACTCTATGCCTATCTACGTGCGATGAGGTTGAAACAAGCTTTTGGCATCCTGACATCGTACTGCCATACCTATTTTGTCATTTGTAAATATGACTGTCCGACCAAGGAACATACATTACAAGTTTCAAATTGTGTGAGGTATGACCAAGACATCATTAAAAAGGTGACTCAATTTATTCACTTCACAATGAACTCTGAAAGGAAAGAGATCACGAACATNTATACAGGGTTCTGATGCACCTGGAAAGTGAGGATTTTCATTAGTGTTTGGAAAAAGTCATGGAAAGTAATTATAAGTAATTAAACCTATCATACAATTTGCCAAACAACACTAAACTGATAACAAATATTTTAGATGAAAGTTAACTTAAAAGAATGCTTTAAGTACATGTTTTCATCATCATAGGACAGCATATATCAATACAATTATAAACTTGATGCAATATGTTGATTAATAGCACTGAATTCAATTTTATTTCTATGATGGATTTTATAAAGTTCAGGAAATTTATTAAGAGAGAAATTTAATAAATATTTACTTTTGTACATGGATTATACAGGATTTGTTAATGAATAAAAAATAATGGCTTTTTATTTTTTTCAAAGCCACATAGATTTATGACTGTGGATTAATAACAGAATAAACTATTTTTAATTAAATAAAACTTATTCAACAATTATAAAAAGTCATATACTGTTTTATTTTATCAATGTGCTGTACTATGAGGGTCGGAATTTACAAAGTTGGTCGGGACGTCATGGAATTTAAAACAAACATTTGAGTAGGAACACTATATGCATGAAATTTGAAAAGTCAAACTTCCTTATAAAATTTTAAATTGATTAAATTTACATACTTGACAGACTATTTCAAAATTGAAAAGAATGCACTTCAAGACAAGGAAGGTGTTTCATGTAAGAGAAAAAATTTATTTGAAATATTGTAAGTGTCAGAAATATTTGCAGTGAACATAGGACAATAATATGTTCAACTGTCAGTTATGTGTTTACTATTTATTAGATTAATTATCTGATGTTTGCCACACTTATTAAAAACGAAAACTAAATAAAAAATGTTTTTATGATAATTTGTTTGAATTTTCAGTTATCTCAAGATTCCTGTTTTTAAAATAAAAATAAATGATTTATAATACACAAATAATATAATTAACATTTTATTTAAAAATCATAAAATAGTAAAATTATTCATTTAATCAGTTTTTTTTAACTATATTTAATATATCTTTTAAAATTTTTAATTTTTCATTTTCAATTTCCTCTAATTTCTTCCACCTTTTTTCCTCTAATTCTTCCTGTTTTTTCATAAAATTTAAAAACCACTCTGGAGGCTCAGATGATGATTTTTTTTTCTTTCGTGGTGGTGATGAGGACGACGATGGAGGAGGAGGAGGTGGTGGTGATGACAATGGAGGTGATGGTGAAGGTGGTGGTGATGAAAGTGGCGGTGCTGGTACTGCTCTTTTTTCAAAAGTTGAAGCTAGCAGTGTTTCCGGAGGAGGACTAACATTGGCTTTTAAACCAAAGAAGTGGTCGAAATCTTCATGGAACTCCCAAAAAGGAAGTCGACCACTTCCAGATTTTCTCATCTGGTCTTTCCTCCTCCTATAAGTTAAAATTAAATTTCGCCACTTCCGATCGCATTCAACTGCTCCTACATTGACACCTTCTTTTTTCAACTTAACACTTGCATCTCCCCATAGTTTGACTTTTTTACAATTCGGCTTCTCAAATAATGTGTCCATTTCTTTTCGAATTTCAATAAGTTTTTTTACTGCAAATGATGTCCAAACATTTTCCTATGAAAAATGAAGTTTCATCAGCATATTTAAGTGTAAATTTTATAAAACTATTTTAAACATTACTGTTACTAAGTAAAAAAGGCTACTTAGACATGTTATTCAATAACAAAAATATAAAGAATGTATTAGTTTTATTTAAAATATATAATTAAATACTTACAGAATCTGATTTGTTTTCTTTGTTATTTGCTGAAACTGAGGCTTCATTAGTATTTAAATCTGCAATTTAAAATATGATTACTTTTTTTCATCTATCCACCTTATAAGTTTTACTTAATTAAACATATATGTATGTCTGATATTATGAGATAACTGCTTATATATAATTTAAACTATTTCATTTACATTTTACAAAATAGATTATATAATTTTAAAAAATATCTATTAAATTATCTAACCTTTATTTTCTTTGTTCTCATGGTTGGGGAACATTAATTTAAAATACTCTTCTTTAAAGGCATTGTCTGGAAAATATATAAATTATAATCAAATCTCACAATACAAGAAATCATATATAATTGAATAATTTTCAATTATTCTCTATTCAATCTGCACATTTAAGTATTAAATATAACATAATAATTAATATATTACATATAATTGAATTATATAAAAACAATCGATAACAGCTATACTTTAATAATTCGAAAGTACATTTAATCTGTAAATTTACCTGTTGTTAATCTTTCCATAACATTCTTGTCGACAATTACCTCGACTTTTTTGTTATCGCTGCTGGTTAATACCACATTATACATGCATGCGTCCATTGTGCTTTAAACGTGTAGCGAACGTAAAAGCTGCTTTATCTTCGCTGCAGCGACCTCTTGCAGCAAACGTTTAGAAACGGTTCGCTACATTGCAGCGCTGCATTTAGAAACGGGTTTCAGAGAGTTCGCTGTAAAGCGCTTCTCGAGCGCTGCATAAAGAAACGC
>NW_019384308.1:933066-966315 GCF_000671375.1 Centruroides sculpturatus
TTTTTTTATGCGCGCGTGATTTTGGCACTTAATACTCTGTGCCATATTGCAACTCCTGACATGTACTCTTTCATACCTCTAAGCTGGTAACACAGCAGGCAGTACGATTTTATAAACAAGACACAGTCTTGTTGAAAATTAATATTTTAAGGTAATATTTATTTTGTATAACAACTTTTGTTAGACATTTAATAAAATAAATTTCAATTTTTTAAATTTATAAACAAACTGTTTAAACTTTTCTAGAAAAACTAAAATTTATTGTTGTGTATTAAATATTTTTTATTACAGTAATAAAAATTTAAGATTTGTTTTAGTTTTTCACATTATTTAGTTTTGTTATATATTTTTTTGTGTGCTCTATTTCTTGTGAGCGAGGGGGCCCGATAAGAAGAAAATGTCTAGGGCCCTAAAGTGGGTTAATCCGGCCCTGTCTGTATGCAGCGAAAAGCATTTCTGGGCTTGATGAGGAGCAGAGTGATGAAGAATACGACATCCTCTGTGAACTGCAGAACGAAGTTAAAATCTACAAAAAGTTGAGAGGCCTGCAAGGTCAAGTTGTTCCAAAGTTTCATTACAGTGGCTATTTACATGGTTGCGAATACACCCTGCTCTTAGACGAACTCGATGCTAATCCTCTCTGGAAGTGTGACCCATCGTATGAGGAAAAGGAAGCGATTGTTCGGGCGTTGGGCGAGATCCACGCGGCCGGAGTTTTGCATGGCGATATCAGGAAGCAGAATATTTTGTTACACAGGACCACCAAGCAACCCTACTTCATAGACTTTGGGTTTTCAAGGAAATGTAGTTACGAGATGGACTTCAAAGAAGAAATAAACAAACTCAGAGCACTTTTAGATATGTAACTTACTTATTTGTTATAGCGTAACTTAATGTAGACTTTGGGCAATTGAAGACATTGTGTTTATTTGTGGGGCCAATTCCTACTAACTCAGTGATTACGCTTGAAAAAACCTGAGTAACATTACTGATTTAAAATAAATGTTTTTGAAGAACGTGTACTGTTATATTATTCCAACACACAAAAATAGCAAACAATAGTTTTGGAGCCATTTCAGAGGCAAGTCAAAAATATTTTTATAAGAACAACGCCCATTATTTAATTCTATTAACATTCTTTTCTATAAAATACATAGAGGAAAACCATATGAAGTATGCATAATGCTGCTTTAAATGGAAGTATTATTCGGTAGTCAATTTTTTCATTCTTTTTTTTAATCATCCAATGCCGAGCACCAGAAATTTTGATTCTGGAAACTCAACTGGATTCTATAACTAATCCTTAAATTTCTAGAATGCACACATTCAATATATTGGTGGTGCTAAGAATCGTTTTTGAGGTAACTGCATTTAGATTTTTATGGTTTTAGCAGATTTTATTGTGCCCCACACGAACTGCTCTCATATTGCAACAGTGAAAACAATAGTACCGTATTTTGACGAGTATTTATCGCACTTTTTTTACTACTTTTTGGGGCTCAAAATCATACTCGACAGCGACTTATACTCGTCAAAATACGGTAATTTCATAGCGAAAGCAGTGTTTGCATGCGATTTTAAGGTATAAAATCTGCCATTTTCTAGTAATTTTATTCGCTTTTTAAAATATGTGCGCTATAGAAATTATAAGTTTCTTTTATCTAAAAAGTAGTCATTGGAAGATCAATTTTTCATTTATTTTTCTCATTTTAGCAGTTTCACTGCCAGGACGTTTAGTATCATTAAGGTACTGTACATACTGTATGCCTGTATTTTTGTTATTTTAGGTGATGTTCTTTTTAATCTACAAGTTTTCAGGTGTATTAAATATTTAAGTTTCTTGTTTAATTTAAAGTTATTTTTTGATGTTTTTGTCAATTTTTGAGATTTTAAAAAAAATTGCTTAATAATAATTTTTTGGGAGATGAGTTGTTCTTTTATACAGTGGGTGATCGGTTAACGAACGTAATCCGTTCCAAGACTTTGTTCGCTATCTGAATTGTTTGTTAACACATTATCAATTTATCATAAGTTTTTATGGGAATTTGATTAATTCCTTCTGGAGACCCCAAAAAAATAAAAAAAAATGTATACTTTCTTACTACGTTTATTTGTATCTATACTAATATAAAGAGGTAATGTTTGTAAGTCTGTATTTAGGGGTAATCTCCGAAACTATTCATTTGATTTCAAAAATTCTTTCACTAATATTTAGAATGGAACTTCAGGGTGGACATATGCTGTATATTATTTTGTTAAACATTCATATAAATTAAGATATCTAGGATTAAGGCTTTTATGTCTGAGTACATAACTGAGATCATTTTATGTTTTTAGACTTAATAAAAGCTAACGATTCTGAAAATATTGCAGGCTTACAAAAAAGTTAAAATTATATCAAGCAGATGAATGTTTAATAAATATTATAGCAGTGCTTTTTGGCAAATATAAAATTACTATAAAGCAAGGTCATACTCATTGGTCTTCATTTGATTCATACAGACGTTTATTGCAAAGAAACTCTTGGTCACCTCACCTTTTTAATTTTTACACATTCGATATAAATAGTTGTTTTGAAAATAAAAACGATAAGTTCTTAGAAGATAAGCAAGTGATATATTCGATAGATTTTGCGGATGACATAGTGATTATTGCTCCAACGGCTGCGGCTTTAAAAAGGAAGATTTTATTGGTGAAAAATTATTTTGATAAGCTGAAATTGAAAATAAATCCAAAAAAAAACCTTAAGTAATGATATTTAGGAATGGTGCTAATTTACAGAAGAAACAAATGCGTTTTTTCATCGACAAATAAGAATTGAGAAAGTTCAAATAAAAAAAAATTCTGAAGTTTGATATTGACACCAAAGTTTGCATTTGAGAAACAGTATAAGAAATCAGCCAATTGTGCAAACAGGTTATTAAATAATATAATAAGATTGTTTTCTAAGGCTAAAATAATAAAACATACAACTGCATTTTTTGGTAGCCTGAAGTTTTATCTTCGACGCATGCATTGGTCGACTTGTGTCTGTGTGTCAATTAATACACATTAACTTTTCTTCTAGGGGCAGCTACCCCTCCCTGTCTCTCGAAAAGTACAACGTCCAGTAAGATATTTTCTCCTTTTAATCATTTGTGTCTCTTTTTCATACAGTGTCAGTTAAAGACTTTAATGGTGTGACGTTTCAGTCATTTTGAATATTATAATTTGTTCTTTAATTACTTCATAAAATTGATAGTGCTCTATTGCTTTATATTTCTATTAAAAATCAAATTTCTAAATTATAACTCATTCCATATGATATTTATTAATTTTTAAAATATAAAATTTGTTTATTGCTACAGTAACAATTAATCTTTCAATATTGTTAGACGATTCATTATCGTTGGTATTTGCAAAGCGATTGAAAGCGATATTTTTATAAAATAAATGCTAAAGTTTAAAATTATGAAGATATTCATAATTTATATGTTTATGTTGAAATTTTTCGAATTATCAGTTGATTCGAGAGGAATTACATTACTCAAATATGACCATAATTACCCAGCGGAGGAATTGGAGAATGCAGAAGCTTCGATTCCATCCGAGAAACAGGATGAAATCAGAAATTTCATCACGAAATACCGGAATATGTCAAATACACCGAAAGAGACTTCGAAACAAACTTATATTCGAGCCAGAGACAATAATTATCCACGGAAAAGAGAAGCAAAGAAGAAAAGTCGACATCCATCCGAAATGCCTACTTTGTCGAGAAAACTTTTCTGTAACTTCGATGTTGGGGCTAGTAACAAAACGAGACTCAAAAGCACACCACACGGAATATCGAATGAAAGGTCTGCAAAAGCCAGGCGAAAATGGCAAATTTTAAAACAATTATACAAAAGAAATGGATTGAGTAGACCAGACAAGCTGGATACTAAAATAACCGATCCTTTACAGAAGATTTTCAATAAAATCACCGTTGGAAATTCGCATCATACACAGAACAAACACTACTCCACATTTGATATCCAGAAACATTACAAAAAGAAAGTTAGAAAATACAAAGATTTGAATGACGAACATCGAACATTAAAAAACAAAGCATCTGTAAACGGTACTGACACAAGTTTTAGAATCGACAAAAAGGATTTCAACTTCAAATTTTCCTGGATCGTCAAACCTAAAACATTCTCCTACATCACTACTTTCTTTGCGACATTTCTAGCAGTTTGCGTTGTCATAATCGTTATAATAAAAGTAATTCAATGTTACGACCAGGAAGATGAAATTGAAATAAAAAGTCGTGCATTACCTGCCAGGAAGAAAAAAATTCTAGCTCCATTAGAAGACAAAAACGATTTTCTGATACCGCTTCTGAGTACTCACGAGGAACTTGCTTTATCTGAGAATAATCGTTCTCGTCGAAATAAATATAAACACGATAAAGAAACACAAGTGAAAGAAGAATTTATTTTTTTCGAATATCCGGCAAAAGTCAGATTTGAAGACGAAACGAAGCCGCCAAAAGTAACTATTACACTTCCAACTACCCACATTTCACACCCAGGAATGTTACCGGAAAAAGTCGAGTGTGAAATGGATCTCAGACAACCCGACTTGAACCTAATACAATCTTCAACGGAATGTCTTAGATCTGGAGACGAGAAAAACTGGAAGGAATATTTAGATGCGCACCACTCAGACAACAACTCGAGTGATTTGTGCATAAAATTATTTCCAAAGTACGACGAAATCTCAGCGTTTGACGAACTTCGACAAATCCTTTTACTCATTTTCAGAAGATAATGTCATTTATCATCCCGATTGTGTCAATAATATTTACGACGAATGGCGATAAATCGTCACGGTGATAAAAGAAACAATATTAAATATCATTTAACGTTTAAAGTATATCCAGGGAATATCCCTAGCCAGGACAAGGCAAAACATGGCGATATGTCGAAGCACGTTTAATCGTTGGTGGTCAACACGTCGATTAACGAAGAAAAATCTTTAGACCATCATTTGTATGGCACCAATTGTGACAAAGAACGGTACAATAAAGATGAAGAGATTTACACAGATAAAAATTTAATTAATTATTTTCTGGAAATTTCTTCATAATTTCTTTTATTTCTTAATTAAAGTTATTGTTTTTCTTAATAATCTTAATAATAGATATTTTAATATTTTTAAAATTTGTAAAATATTTTAATAAATATTATTACTAAACATATTTGAGTTATTCGTTAAATATGCAGTAAATTTTAATGCGAAGGGACAGCGTGTTTTTAGTCAGAAGGACACATTTTATTTTTAGAAAAATATATTAAATTCGAAGATTGTATTGAGTGTTAAGCAGGTGCAAATTTTCGACATTTCTGTAGAAATCGTACAGATTATATTGGGAAAGGTGTCGTTATTGAAACGAAACATATAAATCATCGTTTAAATACATTAAATGTGAGTGCGGCTTGCGGCCCTAGGTACCTGCTGCGTTGGGGTCTTGGTGGAACGAAAGAAATGCACCGAACGATTTAATCAATCAGATTTTGCTTGCGTTACTCACTCGTACGCCATCAATTCAAAAATTTTTAAAACGCGTGGAAATGCCTTTTGCAGCATATAGAAAGAGAATACTTTAAGGGAAAAATCTGCAACGTAATTTGTAACAGAATACAAATGCCTTCTCTATTTACATCTATTTTTTCAGTTGTCTTCAAAGTTTCGTCAATTATCTAAGTCACAGTTATGATTTCACAGATTCGAGACAGCTTGGTAGCTCGAACGGCCCTAGGTTTTCGCCCGTGCACGCTAAGTGACTTTCATTACAAGCATTTAGCTTTTCGAAGTCTATGACAACAATTGTTTGGCATTCACGGCCGCGAATTTCGCGCCAATAAGCTGCCTCGACTTATTCGATTATGTTATCAACTGAATTTCATATTTATTTTCACATTTTCACGGTTCTTCTCTGTTCTTTTTCCGTTATTTACACGTGAAGGACGTAAAAATGTGAAAATAAATATGAAATTCAGTTGATAACATAATCGAACAAGTCGAGGCAACTTATTGTTATTCACATTTGAATTCATTTTTTTTTTTTCATTTTGGTAATCATTATTTCCCCAATGGGGATCAGCATCGCCCTTGTCCCACTATCCGTACAACAAGGGAGACTTTTCTTTATTCAATTTATCTTGTATATCTTGTACAATTATAACAATAAATAAAATAAAATAACAAATATATACAAAAGGCTCTTGCCTTAAACTTAGTACACTTGATTACAATACCAGGATATAACTCGTATCCCTTTCACGACAATATTCTCCGCGTGAAGTTCTGCAATTCCCGCACTAAGTCCCTGTGTCTGAGGCACATATAAAGGTCTATCTCACTTGTATGAATGACGTCTTTCGCTTGCAGCTGAAATTGCAGACGTTCCTGTTCGTACTTACTGCACTCTTCCAGAAGATGCTCCAGACTATGCATCCCGTTTCCGCACACACATAAGGTATCCTGCACTTTATTGATTCTTTTGAGATAATCTTTCGTATTGCAGTGATTCGTCAGAAGCTGAGTTAAATAGAAGTTTGGTGTTAGCCATCTAAGTTCTCTAGTCCGTTCTTCAACACTGGGAAGCAACCAAAAAGTATGTCTACCATTCCTCCCATTACTCCATTCTTCTTGCCATATTTCTACTGTACTTTGTCTTAATCTCCTTTTTACATATGATATTGGGATTTTACTGTACGTAATCTCTTCTAGCTGTGTAGCTTCCTTAGCTAACTCGTCTGCTCTTTCATTTCCTCTAATGCCACTATGGGCCTTAACCCATCTGAACTTAATCTGTAAATGATTTACCCTTATTAGGGTCTTCATCTCTAGAGCCATTTGGTTTGTATCTGTAAATTGTTGCAATGTTTGCAGGGCCGCCCTGCTATCTGTATTTATTATTATAGAGCTTAAGTTTTGACTACTGGCACACCATTTTACTGCTTGTAACAAAGCCAATAATTCCGCCTGGTAAACCGAGCAGCGGTTATCCAACCGGAACTGCTCGTAATGTATAATTTTATCCTCTTTTTCGACCAAGAAGGAAGCTCCTACTCGGTCTTCAACCTTCGACCCGTCCGTATAAATGTTTATTTCACTACTTTCCCCTTCTGCTGCTGTCATTATGGCCATTCTATGATATAACTTGGGTAGCATTGTAGCCTTTGGTTTTGTCTCGTATTCCATACTTTCCATCTGGTCATCTAGTATCAGAGGTAATCCTCTTCTCCACCTATAACAATTTGCCTTCTCCTTTAACACCAGGTCTATGGGTGGCGTTCCAGCAATTACTAGTAACGCATCTGTTGACACCGTTCTAAAGCTTCTTGTCAACCTCAACAGAGCCATCCTTTGCGCACTCCGTACTTGTTTCTTAATTACAACCTTCTGTGCTGCCGCATACCACACCCCAGCAGCATACGTTATCTTGGGGATAAATGCCCCTTCATATATTGTGGCTAAAGCATTTGTGCTTAGGCCCCAATGAGCCTTAGCAACCCTTGCCAATGCATTAAATAAGTTTGTTGTTACATTCCTCATAGCTTTAACATGTGGTAGCCATGTCAGACGGTGATCTAATATCACCCCCAGATACTTCATCTGCTTTTCCACCTTGATGCTTTCACCTTCCATCTTTAGGGTAGGCGTGCGCTTATAAAGATCCGGGGTAGATCCTTTTGAGAAAACAATCGCTACTGTCTTTCTGGGGTTATAGTGGAGTTTAAGCTCCCTTCCCCTACTTGAGATCAGGTTCAATAGTATGTTTCCTTGGTTCTCAATGTCCCTTCTCGAATTTGCTCCAAAAAGACTATTGTATCGTCCGCGTATGCGAACTCGGCTATATCGTTACCCTTGTCAGTTTTTAGGTAGCTGTCATATGCAATGTTCCAGAAGAGGGGGTCAGGAATTAGATCCCTGTGGACACCCTCGACTTAAATTGTATTCAATGCATGATTCACCTGCTTGATATTCCACTTTCCTATCCTTAAAATAGTCCTTCACAATTTCATAGATGTTACTCGGACATTCCGCTCTTCTTAGCGTACTTAAAACAAGGGGCCACCATGTATGGTCGAATACCTCTTGTATATCTAAACTTATTGCGCAACAATACTTCTTATTATTTAGCTTAGTTGTTATGGTCTCAACAACCTTGTGAATTACATCGTCTGTGCTTTTATCCGGTAAAAACCCAAACTGCTTTGGGCTCATAAACGCTCTCTGTTCCAGATGTTGCAATATTCGTTGACTAACCATAAAATCCAATACTTTGCCCATTGCCGGCAGCAGGCTTATTGGGCGGTAACTTTTCCTTAAGCTCTTATCTACCTTATCGCCCTTAGGTATAATCACAAGTTTTGCGACTTTCCATACCTTTGAGAAAGTTCCGAACTTTAAACACACGTTATATAAGTCCTGGATAAACCCAGGGCCAGTTTCCCAGATTTTGTATAGTATTTCGGCCACTATTTTATCTTTGCCTGGTGCTTTCCCCGGCTTAATCCGGTGGATAGCGTTATTCACCTCTTCTCTCGTAAACCCTGGGTCTAGCAGTCCCAGATACTGACTCTGTACTTCTTCTCGCATTCTCCTGTGTTCCTCTGTATCCTCGTCTGGGTTATCCTCAGGGAAAAACCCATTCATTAGTGTCATAATTGTGCCCTCAATTCCCTCTGTATAAGTGGTTCCATCCTTTATCGTTGTTAAGTATTGTGGCTGTCTAATTTTATTGATACAAGCTTTATAAATGTAGCCCCAAGGCTTATTCGAGCTTTGGGTACAGAAATCTTGCCAGGATTTGATCTTCGCTTCTTTAATCTTTGCCTTNATAATTGCAACTATATGTAGTAATTATGTAATTATAAATTTCTTTTAAATATATATACTGTATAAATAACTCTTACAATGCACTTAATAAGTCTTGCATGAAATTAATGCAAGTCTTATTGCAAGAAAAATAAGACTAACGATAATGGAAAAGAAAAATAACTTAAATCTATATGTATATAAATAGTTCATAAATGAAAAAATTAAATATTTTCATTTTTATACCTTTTACTACATATTTTTATTATACGTGTAGTAAAATATATAAATTTATATTTTTACAAAATGCATAAATACATATACTGTAACATGTAAATAGACGTGTAAATATACTACATATATAATAAAAGTTATATTTCATTAGAATATAAAAGTATATATTATAAATTATACATCATTCTTAAACATATACATATTATAAAAATAATGTATAATTTATTTTTAAAATGACTGAATTTACTGAATTTATTCTTAGACTTCTCAAAGATTATCCAAATTAATAACTTATATAAATGATATAAAAATCAATAAAAGTTTATATCTGAATAATAATTTTTTAAAATACAGAATTATTTATAAAATATTTAATAAACAGAAAAGTAATTGTTTATTTTGAATTAGCATTTCTTATGCATTCTTATTTATTTACAATTCGACAAATACATGTAAATATACATTCATATAAAGTTTTAATGCATTATAAAAGCAGCTTTAAACAATTAATGTAACTGGAATTTTATCTTTAAAAATGGTGTTTGTCGATCTAAACTAAATTTATTCCAAAAATAGACAAACGGAGTTAATTTTAAAGTCCTAAATTTGTCATTGGCGTCATCATCAGTAATAAGTAAAACTAATCAATTATGATAGTTGTATCTATCCATAATCATTCTTAAAATCCCTTTAACGTTATCTGAATTAATAACATCAGCAACTAAACATTAAGCTTCGGATGCTGATTAAAGTTTTAAAATGTTAAACTTAATGCACGTCCACTAATTAGTTTAATTGTATAAAACTATTGCATATATTCTAATTAATTATATATAGTGGTTATTTAGTGTTAATAACCGGTTAAACTGTGCTAATTTATGGCGTTTCTACACATTTAAACTTGTGACAAAGACACTTTTTTTCTTAGAAGTTAAAAGGTGCCAAGAAATTATAGTGCTGTATCACAGGAAGAGGGATGAAGTGAATTATAAATTAAAATCTAAAGTTTGTATGAAGTGTAAACTTTGAAAATATTTTTTAGTAGAAAATATAATATTATAAATAAATTCGAAAATTATTGTCTAGTTTTAATATTTATAAATTTAATATTTAAAGATTTGAAAAAAATCTTGTTTTATATAAATTTTTGAGTACGAAGAAGTGCAGTATTAAAGAGCAAAAAAGCAAGCAGGACCATAGGCTTGTTCCTGTAGGAATAGAATTTAAAATACAAGAAACAATTAAAAAATTATTGCAAATTTACTATAAAAAAGTTTATTCATTAAACTACTTTAAATGTCATATAAAAGGCTTTAATCTCTAGATTGAAATCTATTCAGAAGATTTATAGAATAGAATATTTTATTAAACTGAATATTAAGAAAGAAAATATTTTTATGTTTAATTATAATAAAGTATTAAGATGAAAAATGAGAGGAAAAACAATAAAATTACTGTATATTCTGAATTAATGAATACATTAAGAATTTACTTAATGCGTTTAATTAGTAAATTTTAACGAATGAAAATTATTCCAGAGTGTTGAAGAGATAATTCATAATTCGAAAAATATAATAATAATAAAAAGTAACAAAATTAATGATAAAATGAGGATTTCCTTTTTATTATTAATGGGACTAATCTAGGCTCATTATCGATAATTTTAACAACTTAACAAACAATTTTTTCTTTACACCATTTAAAAAATGCTATGCAGTGAAATGTNAAAATAAACAAAAATTTTACGAATTTGCTGATTTGCACTTGGCGAATTACGACACTGTTTATGTACGTGATGGAATGCATTACTTTCGTGATGGAATGCATAACTTTTTTTGTTTCAACAACGTCTCACCCAGCACAGTGGTCGTAAACTCTTAAATATATTTTACGTAGTAATAAAATCGATAATTTTTTTTCCTTAAAAAATGCTATGGATTGAAATGTAAACAAAAAAAAAAAAAAAAACGTAATGTATTACATTATATACGACATTACATTCAAAAATAGTCACTCTTGTCTTGTGACGATCCTGGGATATTACACTTTTTCGCATTGTGTTTAGGTGTAGGCGAAAACTATACGGAGAGAAAAAGCGAAAGAAGATAACTTTCGAATAAACACGTTGAAAAGCGACGAAATAAACAGAATGTAAGAAGGTGTGTCTTAAGGGGCACAAAGAAAAAATGAGTGTGTGTCTGCCAGGAATCGAACCTGAGACCTTCCGCGTGTAAAGCGGACGTGATAACCGCTACACTACAGACACCTGCAAAGAAAGGCGGAACGGCATTTCTTTTTATAAAACCGATCTTGGGTCGTATATAAAACTATGATTNCTAGGCTCATTATCGATAATTTTAACAACTTAACAAACAATTTTTTCTTTACACCATTTAAAAAATGCTATGCAGTGAAATGTTAAGAAAAAAAAACGTAATGTATTACATTATATACGACATTACATTCAAAACATTACAATTACATTCAAAAATAGTCACTCTTGTCTTGTGACGATCCTGGGATATTACACTTTTTCGCATTGTGTTTAGGTGTAGGCGAAAACCATACGGAGAGAAAAAGCGAAAGAAGATAACTTTCGAATGAGGGAAATAAACACGTTGAAAAGTGACGAAGAAAACAGAATGTAAGAAGGTGTGTCTTAAGGGGTACAAAGAAAAAATGAGTGTGTGTCTGCCAGGAATCGAACCTGAGACCTTCCGCGTGTAAAGCGGACGTGATAACCGCTACACTACAGACACCTGCAAAGAAAGGCGGAACGGCATTTCTTTTTATAAAACCGATCTTGGGTCGTATACAAAACTATGATTTTCCTCCTTCAGATATGCTGACGTTATCGAACAGTTTGATTGAAGATTTTCGTAAACATTCAAGCAGGCGACAAGAGCAGGAAGCTGTCTGTAATCGTCGAACGCCGGAAAACGAATGAGAGATGTTTTTCTGTGAAAACGGCGACGTAATTTCGTTGTAGAAAATCACGTTACCAGAGGATAAGATGAGCAAACGACTTTACGAATTAAATTTGCGTGGAATCGCCATTGCTGAAGAGAAAACAAATGCATCAGACTTTAACGACGTGTCGCGAGGTTAACGAGTTTCCATCTTGAGAATAACGAGGATTTTGTAACAAAAGTGCTGTAATTAAAGTTAGTACAAAGATTTAAGCGCTCTTAGAAAAGTTCCGTGGTTGTGACTGTCGAGTGCTTGTGGTGTAGTGGTTATCACGTCCGCTTCACACGCGGAAGGTCCCAGGTTCGAAACCTGGCAAGCACAGTTTTGAAGATTTTTGTCGCTTTGCTCGATCGACATGCGGCACCTTATAATCAATTGTGCTTTCGAATCACGTTTCTATCTATCACAGATCACGTGTTTCGATGAGGTTGGGTCCATAATTAAAACGGAAATGTGTATTTATTAAATTAACTTATGGAGAAAACAAGCAACATAAGTGTCGAGACGATGACACCGGACTTTGACATCGTCTCTCATAAAGAATAGAAGAAAACAATATTTAGAGTAAAGGAAGAAAAAAGGTTTAAAATTTAAAACGCGATAAGAAAAAGGGAGCGATGAGACGCAATATGAGCGCAGGTGTTTTAATCATCGACAAATCATGATTAGAGTCTAGAGGATGATGTGGGATAAACCGTTTAGGGCAGATCTTTCTCGCTACCTAACTTGGTCTCAAATTCTACCTTCAGACAGATAAGAGACCAATCGCGGAGCGAGGAAAGGAAATTCCAACCAAACGGAAATGAAATTGAGAACGAGTTGAGATTATCACGTTTGCTTTACACGCGGATGGTCCCAGTTCGAAACCTGGCAAGCACCGCAATCGATCAAACAAAACGATAAAAAAAAAAGGGAAGGTTTCGACCCTGGGACCTTTCGCGTGTAAAGCGGACGTGATAACCACTACACTACAAGCACTCGACAGTCTCGACCACGGTACTTTTTCAAGTCCGCTTAAATATTTAATTCAAACTTGTGCTAATTTCAAATTCAGTAGTTAATCCGGCACTTTTCTTACAAACTCTTTCTTCCTCTCAAGATGGAAACTCATTAACATCACGACAACCAGACCACACGTCCGATGAATTTTGTTTTCTCTTCGGCAATGGCGATTCATCGCAAATTTAACTCGCAAATTCGTTTGCTCGTCTTATCTTCTGGTAATGTGATTTCCAACGAATAAATCGCGTTGTCGTTTTCACAGAAAAACATCTCGCATTCGTTTTCTGGCGTGCGACGATTACAGACATCTTTCCGCTATTTCCGCCTGCTTGAATGTTTACGAAAATATCCAATAGAACTGTCCGATTACGTCTGAAGGAGGAAAATCAAACAGTTTTGAATACGACCCAGGATCGGTTCAAGAAGAAATGCCGTCCCGCCTATCTGGCATTTGTCTGTAGTGTAACGGTTATCACATCCGCTTTACACGCGGAAGGTCCCAAATTCGATTCCTGGCAGATACACGCTTGTTTTTTGTTTGTGCCCTACGACACGCCTTCTTTGATTATTTTTTGTTATCTTCGTCGCTTTCAACGTGTTCGTTTTCCTTATTTGTAAGTTTTTTGGTTGTTTCTATGTATGGTTTTTGCCCACGCCTAAACACAACGCGAAAAAGAGCCATACCCCAAGGACAGGATCGTCACAATACGCGTATGTTAACTCGTTCGTTTACATCGAAGTACCACCATGCCATAACTTTTCAAGTTGAACTACATTTCCAGAAATTCTGCTTTCCCTTAACTGTTAAACCTAGCTGGCAACCATTGTGGTTCTCACTGTACAAGTGCTCTTTAACTGCAGTTTATTTATATTATTATTAATTAATTAATTAAAGAAAATATTGTTTTCTATTCGTAGCCATGGCTTGCTTGTTTGCTTAATAAATTCCATCAGTTACATGGCATTTGGCATATTGTATAGAAATATTTAAACCTCGGTTAATACAAAACTCGATAATTTGAAATGACGATTATTTGGTCCCTTAAATTTCGAAGTAACGAGAACTTCCTGAATTTTATTTGTATTTCGTTTTAATCTTAAATTATTTTAATATGTATTTTAATCGATACGTTTTCATTTTGCGTTACTACCAAACGCATGTTAAAGTATATCTTTTCTACGTCATTTTCTTTTATACGTGATCATCATTTAAATTCAATGCCTTGGAAAACATAAAAGAATAAACCTTCGATTTATCTGATAACAAAGCGGATGTTCTGTTTTCACTGAAGCATTTATTATTTCGATAATAAGTCTTTTTATGTGAATGAACGAACCAAAAAATCTAAGTTACCACATTTTCAATTGGTTTCTACTTGCCCAATGAAATTGTGCCATTTAGTACCATTCTAATATAGTGATACCTGAGAATGGTTATCCAAAATAACCAAACTTTTTATATGGTTTTTGTTTTAATATTTATTACACCATAGTATTTGTTTTATGTAACTAAAAAGGTTAACTTAGATTGTCCACTTGGTATGATAAACCCTTATCTAACACATTTTCAAAATTCTTTATTCCTCTATTGTACACAATTTAAAAAAATTTTTAAATTTGCGTGGCAGTTGGTGTTTCAAACACTTGCGTAAGATAACATTCGTAGTTATATAAATCAAATACAGCAGAACCTCCATTATCCGGACCTCTATTATCCGGATTGTTCAAAATAAACAAAAATTTTACGAATTTGCTGATTTGCACTTGGCGAATTACGACACTGTTTATGTACGTGATGGAATGCATAACTTTTTCTGTTTCAAGAACGTCTCACCCAGCACAGTGGTGGTAAACTCTTAAATATATTTTACGTAGTAATAAAAATATAACTTGACATACGCATTTATAAATAATTTATATTCAAATTACATCATTTCTATGACCAAGGGCGGCGTAAGGCACGGACGACGTGGGCCACCGCCTATGTCTCGCGGTCCGAAGGGCCTCGCGCCTCGAAGGTTTACGCATTACTTAAAAGCCGCGAACGCGACGAAAAAATTTTACTCGTCATAAAATTATAAATAGTTTGTCAAATTTTATTCATAAAAATGCAGTTTCAGCTGCTTTTATTTTATAAAATCCGTCTTCTCGCGCCACCAGAGGGCCTTTTAAACAATAGGTAGTCTGTTAGCGTTGGTCGGTGGTAGTACAAATTCAATACGAACGTTTGTTTCTTGAAAATTTGATCACGATTTAAATACAGTATTTACTTTTAATATTACCGATATGTCATCGAAAAGAAAACGTGTTGTATTATCATTAAAAGACAAAGTATTTGTTCGATTATCCGGATTTTTCCTTATCCGGACTACCTTCATTCCCAATTAGTCCGGATAATCGAGGTTCTACTGTACTATAATATAATATAAGGGTTAGAAGTAGAAAAAAATCTAATTATCTTAAATGTTTGTTGTTATTTTTTGGTAAAGGTAAACAATTAAATTTATTAAAGTATTGCATATATGGCGTTCGTGTTTTAAAAACTAAAGTAATAAGGTTATAGAATAAGAAAAGAAGCGTTGGGATATTTCTTCAAAAAGTAGAAAACTAGATAATTGAAGTTGAAGAAACTTNATCTTCATAATGTTAAACTTTAGCAATTATTTCAGAAAAATATCTTTTTCAATCGCTCCGCAAATAGCAACGATAATGAATCGTCTAACAATATTAAAACATTAATTGTTACTGTAACAATAAACAATTTTTATATTTTGTAAAATTAACAAATATCATTATTTTTTGGTAAAGGTAAACAATTAAATTTATTAAAGTATTGCATATATGGCGTTCGTGTTTTAAAAACTAAAGTAATAAGGTTATAGAATAATAAAAGAAGCGTTGGGATATTTCTTCAAAAAGTAGAAAACTAGATAATTGAAGTTGAAGAAACTTTGAAGACAACTGGAAAAATAGACGTAGAATCATGCAGACCTTTCAGTTTTTCGTCAAATACAGCCAAGCAGCGAACCTACGTTCCTTCTGTAATCTGATTCTCGCTGCACAATCTTATCAATAACTTTTTAATACTTTATTTCACCATTGAAAACAATTTCTTCTTCGTTCTAATCCAAACACGTGATCTGCGATAGATAGAAACGTGATTCGATATTACAGTCGCATAAAGCGGTGCCGAATTTCGAACGAGCAAAACGACAAAAAACATATGTAATAAGTTATAGTTTAGAAATTTGATTTTTTATCTCACTTATTCTCCTGAGAGCAATTTTTTCTCTTACTTTAATATATTTACCTACAGCAGTTAATATTATTACATTCAGCAAATTCACTGCTTCATCGCNTTATCAATAACTTTTTAATACTTTATTTCACCATTGAAAACAATTTCTTCTTCGTTCTAATCCAAACACGTGATCTGCGATAGATAGAAACGTGACTCGATATTACAGTCGCATAAAGCGGTGCCGAATTTCGAACGAGCAAAACGACAAAAAACTTTGAATCTGTGCTTGCCAGGTTTCGAACCTGGGACTTTCCGCGTGTGAAGCGGACGTGATAACCACTACACCACAAGCACCCGACAGTCGCGATTACGGAACTTTTCTATGTCCGCTTAAATATTTAGATCGTGTATATTCTAATATCAAGTCCTGGAGGGAATCCGGCACTTTTCTCACAAAATCCTCATTCCTCTCATCATGGAAACCTCACGACCACCAGTTGTCACGTCCGTTACATTGTTTTCTCTTCGACAATGGCGATTCTTGGCAGATCAAACTGGCAAAGTCGTAAGCTCATTTTATCCTTCGGTTACGAAATTTTCACTCACCAAATTGCTTCGCCGTTTTCGCAGAGGAACAACTTGCATTCGTTTTCTGGCGTGCGACGTTGGCAAAGACCTCTCCGCTCTCACCGTTTGCTTGAATGCTTATGAAATTCTTTCGACGTTTCCCTCGACTGAAGCTATCCGATAACGTCGGTAGATCCGAAAGAAGAAAATCAGTTTTGAATACGATTCAGGATTAGTTGTAGAAGAAGAAATGCCGTTCCGCAGTTCTATGGGAGGTGTCTGTGGTGTAGCGGTTATCACGTCTGCTTTACACGCGGAAGGTCTCAGGTTCGATCCCTGACAGACACAACCTTTTTAGACAGCCTGAAGAGGATGTTTCTTCGACGCAGGCAATAATAGTTCGGTTTTTTCTTTAAAAGTAAACTTTTCTTTTATTAGTTTGTTTAACGGGTAATGATTGACTCGGTGTGGAGCCTTTGCTGCTGCGGTACCGAACGAAAGTGTTTTACAAACTTAAACGGGTGGCACATTTTGACCGGGCATTTCGTGTTAGACAGTAACTGTCAAATTCCTGTGGCACTGTTCACGAACGCACAACGTCGTCTCCACCTTGGAATGCGAAAACTTCCACGGAGCTAGAACAGCTAGAATTTCATGATCATTTCTCTGAGGTGATGTAAAGTATTCTCTCTCTATATGCTGCAAAAGGCATTTCCACGCGTTTTAAAAATTTTTGAATTGATGGCGTACGAGTGAGTAACGCAAGCAAAATCTGATTGATAAAATCGATCGGTGCATTTCTTTCGTTCCACCAAGACCCTAACGCAGCGGGTACCTAGGGCCGCAAGCCGCACTCACATTTAATGTTATTAATTAATTTAAATGATGACTTATATGCTTCGTTTCAATAACGACACCTTTCCCAATATAATCTGTACGATTTGTACAGAAATGTCGAAAGTTTGCATTTGCTTAACACTCAATACAATCTTCGAATTTAATATATTTTTCTAAAAATAAAATGTTATCCCTTCGTATTAAAATTTACTGTATTAAAGAAAAAAGTGAGGATGAATATGAAAGTAAATCTGTGTATAGAATTAAATTCCTCTTCTTCGCTAAATAATTTTGAAGAATTTACACTGCTGCAGCTAATACATCAAAAGCATTCTGTTCACTTTCCTAGCTTGCTTTAATCTCATTTATTTCATTCTTTTTGTTACGCAATCCTCTTCAGTTTCTCCTAGATTTGGTTGTCTTTCCTATTATGGTAATTAACATTCCTGACATTTGGGTACTCTGTTATAAAGTCAATAATATGTTCTTATAACTTAATGAAATACTATTACCTAATAATATATTAACGTTTTCTTCTACGAGTAGAAGAAATAGCTTTGTACTGTACAGTACTTCCAGTCTACTTGTGACTTCAAATTTATATCTGGATAAAATTTATTTTTTAGTGTGNTGCAATACAATTGTCCCGCATAAAGAATAAAGTGACACAATGGGGATGATAAATAATATTATCTTCTGAAAATGAGTAAAAGAATTTGTCGAAGTTCGTCAAACGCTGAGATTTCGTCGTACTTTGGAAATAATTTTACGCAGAAATCACTCGAGTTGTTGTTCGAGTGGTCCACATGTAAATATTCCTTGGAGTTTTTCTCGTCTCCAGATCCAAGACATTCCTTTGAACATTGTATTAGATTCAAGTCGGGTTGTCTGAGATCCATTTCGCACTCGACTTCTTCTGGTAACATTCCTGGGTGTGAAATGTTGGTAGTTGGAAGTGTATTAGTTACTTTTGGCGGCTTCGTTTCGTCTTCAAATCTGACTTTTGCCGGATATTCGGAAAAGATAAATTCTTCTTCCACTTGTGTTTCTTTATCGTGTTTATATTTATTTGGACGAGAACGGTTATTCTCAGATAAAGCAAGTTCCTCGTGAATACTCAGAAGCGGTATTAGAAAATCGTTTTTTTCTTCTAATGCGGCTAGGATTTTTTTCTTGGTGGCCGGTAATGCACGACTTTTTATTTCTATTTCATCTTCTCGATCGTACCATTGAATTACTTTTACTATAACGATTATGACGACGCAAACCGTTAGAAGTGTGGCGTAGAAAGTAGTGATGTAGGAAATTATTTTAAGTTTGACAATCCAGGAAAATTTGAAGTTGAAATCCTTTTTGTCGATTCTAAAACTTGTGTCAGTACCGTTTACAGATGCTTTGTTTTTTAATGTTCGATGTTCGTCATTCAAATCTTTGTATTTTCTAACTTTCTTTTCGTAATGTTTCTGGATATCAAATGTGGAGTAGTGTTTGTTCTGTGTATGAAGCGAATTTCCAACAGTGATTTTATTGAAAATCCTCTGTAAAGGATCGGTTGTTTTAGTATCCAGCTTGTCTGGTTCACTCAATCCATATCTTTTGTATAATTGTTTTAAAATTTGCCATTTTCGCCTGGCTTTTGCAGACCTTTTATTCGATATTCTGTGTGGTGTGCTTTTGAGTGTCGTTTTGTCACCCGGCTCAACATCGAAGTGAGAGAAAAGCTTTTTGGACATAGAAGGAATTTTGGATAGATGGGGACTTTTTTTCTTTGCTTCTCCTTTTCGTGGATAATTATTGTACCTGGCTCGAATGTAGGTTTGTTTCGAAGTCTCTTTCGGTGTATTTGAAATAGTCCGGTATTTCGTGATGAAATTTCTGATTTCATCCTGTTTCTCGGACGGAATCGAAGCTTCTGCATTCTCCAATTTCTCCGCTGGGTAATTATGGTCATATTTGAGTAGTGAAATTCCTTTCGAATCATCCGATAATTTGAAAAATTTTAATATAAACAGAAAAATTATGAATATCTTCATAATGTTAAACTTTAGCAATTATTTCAGAAAAATATCTTTTTCAATCGCTCCGCAAATAGCAACGATAATGAATCGTCTAACAATATTAAAACATTAATTGTTACTGTAACAATAAACAATTTTTATATTTTGTAAAATTAACAAATATCATATGTAATAAGTTATAGTTTAGAAATTTGATTTTTTATCTCACTTATTCTCCTGAGAGCAATTTTTTCTCTCACTTCAATATATTTACCTACAGCAGTTAATATTATTACATTCAGCAAATTCACTGCTTCATCGCATATTGCGAGTCACTACGTGTGCTGACTGAGGAGGGGTGATAATTTTACGTGTTTTGAATAAGAAAGAAAGTGGGCAATAATTATGAACAAAACTGTACTTGAAGAAAGTGGATATTTCTCCTAATTGAACTATGTTTTGAGCCGTTCCAAACTGTCCTGGATTTATTTCGAGTAAAAGAATTCGCTTGGGTTCACAAGTATACTTGCTATGATACATACGATGCGTAGTCCAACGGATTATGTATAAACTCAACGGACTCGCAGAACTGAAGAGACAGTAATTGCCGACATTGTCTCGATTCTATTTGGTGTAACTCGTGCAAAAAGACTTTTCTTCGATTTTTATTTTCTTTGACAGTAGGGAATATTCGTCATGTCGAACTATCTCCGACATCATCCATTACCAATATTTTCGGTAATCGATGATAAACACAAACGATTTACTAAAGATTAACTGAGTTTCTTAAAAACTATTCATTTTCCAAGGCCCATTACCTTTCGAATAAAGAATCTGTGATGGTCTTGCGTCAAGATATACGCGTACTAATGATGAAAAACACCCTGCTTAATAGCTGCAGAATGCAGCCGATAAACTACACTACAGACAACAGGCGAAAGGGATCAATAAATGGTTCATGTCTACGTTCGTCGATAACGTGTATTATGCAGTGAAAGTTTAATCTTGCATGCACGACCCGATATGTTAAAAAAAAGTCTCCTACAGATTGCAATACAATTGTCCCGCATAAAGAATAAAGTGCATTCGCTTTCTGATATAGTGTCACATTTCACTGAAGCACGATATTTGCTGATACGTATTGTGACGTTCCTGTCCTTGGGGTATGACTGTTTTTTGTATCGTGTTTAGGCGTGGGCGAAAAAACCATACGGAGAGAAAAAACAGAAGATAAGTCTGGGACGAAGAAAACGAGCACGTTGAAATGCAAGAGAAAGCAAAGAAGGAAACAAAAAATAATTAGGGAATGTGTGGCTTAGGTCACAAACAAAAAATGAGCGTGTGTCTGCTAGGAATCGAACCTGAGAACTTCCACGAGTAAAGCGGACGTAATAACCGCTACACCACAGATACCTGCCGAAAAAGGCGAAACGACATTTCTTCTTCTTGAACAGATCTTGGGTCGTAATCAAAACTTTGATTTTTCTTCTAAATTTGCTGACGTTATCGGACAGTTTGAGTGGAAATTTTCATAAAAATTCAAGCAGGCGGAGAAACCAGAAAGATGTTTGCGTCCAGCGCCCGAAAACGAATGCGAGTTGTTTTTCTGTTGAAACGGCGAAGCAACTTAATAATTGAAAATCACGTTATCAGAGGATAAGATTAGAAAACGACTTTGCAAGTTGGATCTGCGAGGAAACGCTACTATCGAAGAGAAAATAAATGCGTCGGACGTAGGTACTCGTGGTCGTAGGTACTCGTACTCGGTTAACGTGTATATAAAATATTATAAACAATTATCACTTCAAGAGGTATGTATTTCGATACATTTTTGCTAACTTTTAACCTAATAAATGGCAAAAGAACAATTTCATAAAATATTTTAGAACACTTCAGTACGGCAATTAGTCGAGTCACTTGTATTTATCATAGATTTTCACTTTGTTTTGTTGCTTTATTTACTAGAATTCTGATTGTAGTTTGTGCAGTATAGTAGCCTGGTAAACTGAAAAACTGCATTACTAAAAGAAACAGAAAAATATACACATAGGAGCGGTGTAGAAGTACGTTCGACTTCATAGACTTTCTCTAAAAGTGAATTAAACGCTACATGAAATGTTCCTAGGATAATACCACGATATATAATACTGCCAGCACATTTATAAAAATTTTATTGTCTCAAAACTAAGTATTTCGTCAATTTTTTCAATATTATATCACTTTGCACAATTTTTTTCAGCAAACAATGAGATTCCGTGTATACATTTTATGTTTATACATTATACTATTATAAAGTATTCATTATTTACATCCGTTCTATTAAAAAAATTACTTTTTATTGCAAGTTAACAACGTAATTGTATGATGTTTGATTTTCATGTGTCTTTTTCTCTCAAAATGAATATTGTTGTAATCAAAAGTATAAACAATTATTTTAGTTTATATAAGCATGATTAATTTGTTCTAAGTAATATATTAATACTTTCCTTGTGTAGTTTCAAAACAATATTTTTAATTCTCATCTAAACTTTTACATGCCATGTATAATTGTAACATTTTTAAAACAATTTTATGTATTAGCTTGCACCAAGATACAAAGATATAGAAAAATATAAATGTGACTGTTGCCCGAAGAGAAGTCATACAAAATATGCCTTACAAATTCATAAAAGATAACACTCGGGAGAATATCCTTTTTAATGTGACAATTCCATTTTAACGACTTATAAGCGACGAAAACACTCAACTGGAGAAGACATCTGGGGTAAAATTATCATATGCTTTAAAAAGTATTTATATCTGGAATATTATGTTATAAAAATAACCTCTCTAGCTGTTATACACGACAAAACAGCATAATAGTGCAATCAATGAGTTAAACGATTATGCTTATTTCTTGGTTACGAATTGGACGGCTATAAATTGGGTCCAGCTACAATCCCATTATCATCATAAAAATCAGACTTGGTAAATTTAGTTATTATACATAACGGCCACACCGTAATCCGTTCAAGTTTCTCTGATCAGATGCTGAACGTACTACCCGAAATATAAATCTATTGGGTTTTTCAATTGCAGATACGCTTATTTCAAAACAATGCTTATAGAATACTTTATATTATCATTCCTTTATTATTTCATATTTTTTAGTATAATGTAAATATCTTTCGACATTCACGTGTAATTGAAGACTGATAAAGCGATTTAATTAATATTTGTTGAATTATTTCCATCGCATGATTATAAAACAATGCGTACAATGACCTACTGTCTTTGCTTATCGGCTGAGAATGCCGATCTTATTTATCGTGCAATTAAAAAAAAACAAGATAAAAAACTCTAAATGAATTTGTCTAGTTTATCGTATTTTTCAATTGCGTGGGAATTTCGAAGAGAAGACACGTCACATCCTATTGCAATCTCATATGCACTCTCCTGCATCATCTGGTCAACAGAAGTAACTCGTAAGGAACACGTTAAAGACAATGATGGACAAAAAAATTACACACGCTTCTGAAATACTATCCGAATGTCATCAATGTTCCTTCAGTACAAACTCGAATTAAACATGCCACATTTTAGATTTATAATATAATCCCAATTACCCGTCTTTTTACAATTCATTTTCTATTACACCTCGGGATAAAATAAAATCTCAGGAGGACCACAACGCAATCGATCTATATTTTGAGGCAGATGGCACCGTGTAAGAGATGTTAAAAATTCCTCATCGAACTTTTTCATTCAGTTTGCGGTCCCGGGTTTGCACCTCACCACGTGGAGTTCACTTGTCTAATACCAAAATAGTGGCTAGTTTCCTATAGAAAGTCCTGGCACGCAATACCCATTGGTAGATCATTGCCTTATCCAACTATTGCGTATAGAAAAACACTTGAATTTTAAATGATATTTTTCGATTTTTCTATTCTGTTTTAAATGTAGTATACTTAGGTTATTAATTGATTTATTTATTTTTTTTTTACAGAAATATGGCAGTAGAAGTGCACATGGTTGTATCAATCGTATTTAATCTGTACGTTCTGTAATGGTATTTGTAGGATTGGTTCTATATTGCTTGATCAAACCCGATCTTTACGATCGGTTCTTTCGCCACCCCCCGGAAGAACTTCTCCTTCAGATTCGGAATTAATGCGCTATAGCCCCACTTAAAAAGGTATTAAAATATATAAGGGGCCTTGGGACTGAATATTTCGTTAAACTTGTAAACTTTTCTTTTATTTTTATGAAATAAAATATAATGTGATTTCATCTTTCATGCCATTGTTTTACTACAAACTTCCAACTGTTTCAAATTATATTTGGTTCATTAAATTTAAATATTTTTCTTTCGTTATGAATCAGGCACATTTTTTATGTTTTCGTCATCCGTCATAACTGTTATAAACATTACTATTAATTATAAATTCTTCGAAAAATGCGCGACTTTAATAAATATCGAATCTGTAAACATTTAATATAAAATTTAATTTCTTTTATTAAATATAAAAATTTATGTACAAATTTAATTGTTGAAAAAATTATGATTGTGGAGTACACAAAGCGAGTACGTGTATTTTTGGCTTTATTTAAATTCGTCTGGTATGCCTTTTAGTGGCGAATATTCGTTATTTGGCGGCGAAAGTTTTTAGCGGATGAAATACTGTGTAAATGCCTGTAGGATGTAAGTCGTTTTGGCCAGTTATAGCCGATTAAACAGTCTTTAATTAAACACGAGAACACTGCTTGATGTCACTGTTGTTGTTCTATGCTTTTAACCGAATCTCCAATGGTGTCGAAGTATCCGTCCGTAAATTGGGATGAAAAGTCAAGTCCAGTCGATTAAGTCGTAGCCGGATGAAAGGTCAATTCCTGGTGAGTGTCATATTTGGGTGTAAGGTCACTTCCGAATGGCGATGTTACATTCGGTGAAAAGTCGAAATCTGCGCAAGAAGGCCTGGCCAGAAAAGAGATTTATGTCTTCCAGCAGCAAAACAACCTTTTCCACCAAGGCCTTTTACGCTCGGCGGACTCTTCGGACTCCTTTCTGTCCACTCCGGTCTCACCCGACGGTGTCTCCACCGTCCATTCCGGAACCTCCGGATATCGCCTTTCCAGATATTGGACGAGAGACGAGGCGGTGTCGTCCGGAGTTACGACCACCACCCGTTTGACGTCCGGTTTATGACACTTCTCCTCCGCATCCTTCGGAAGCACCCTTATGACACCTGGCCAAGACCAGGCGTCATCCTCGGACTCTGCATTGTCCGAGATGCGCAACTTCAACTCTCTGAAATTCTCCATTCTGCAAAGGAAAATGAGAGAATTAATTGAGAAATATTCCTATTCTAATCTGAATTGTAAATTTCTAATGTAAAAATGAATAATTCCTGTTAGAAAAGAATAATATTATATATATAATAATTTTAGTTTTTTCGACGATTTTTAATGTTCGATAGAGGAATTAGTTTATAAAAACTGTACTATTCTGTTGACTGCGGTAACACAAAACAACTGCGAAAATAGAGGAATGAACTCGAATTATTTTAATTAATTAAGATTCAGACGAGATTCATATGGGATATTAATATATATACGTATGCAATTCATAAACTATAGCGGGGAATAACAGATTTAAAAGTAGGCTATTTATTAATTTTTATTTTACTTTAGGCTTTCCATTGTTAATTTTCCAATTCCATTGGAAAATTAACAATGGAAAGATGCGAATCCTCCGAAGGAAACCGATCAATTCTTATCGAAACCCATCGCCACCAACTGTGATATTTTGCTGATCAAAGTTAAAGAGTACTTAAATCTACAAAAATCATAGTGTAAACTTACATCACTTTAAACAATCTCTGCAAACGAAGCAAAACTAGAAAAAGCACTCGCATTAAACAATCGCACGAGCAAACAATAGATTCTCTCTCAACAACGAGAAAATTTTATTGTTGCATAGTGACTCGATTTAATGTTAAAAGTTTGCATTTTGCGGCCAATTTCGTCATTTCCGTGTCTGTCTTTCTAAAGAGAGTGATTTTGACGGATCATTGCACGAGTTTGTCTCACGGGGCGGACAGTTAAAAGAAATCAAATTTCACACTCATACTTTTGACCGTGAAATTTTAATTTTGTAAATAAAAAGTTTAGTTCCAAAGTTTTTCTATAGGGAAAAATTCGCTGAAATTTTCATCTGGGGTGCATATATAATGGAGTTTGGAGCCGTCACGTGATACAGCAATGACGTTATGTTTCGTATCACGTAATTCATCTCTTTAATACGATCCGATTTTCGTAATAAAGCAATTCACGGGATAAGGCATTGAATGGAAAAAGTTTATTTGAAATTTAATATCTATTAAAAGTTACTTGTCGTGTGGACTTTTATAAAACTCCCCGCCCGTAGATACTAAAAGGGCATGTTTTATCGTTGTTGTTTGTTAAATTACGGCAACGCAACACTTGGGCGATCAGGTGTTTTAAGGGTAATTGGCTTCTACTTAGGCGTTACAGACGTGGAGAAAACCCGGAAAACTCCACGTAACCATCCCGTCCCGGCCAGGCGCAAATCCACGACCGAACTCCCAGTATTCGGGGAACGTAACCGCTTGGCCACTGGTGGGCCGGCCATGTTTTAGTAAGCCCATTATGGATTCCGGCAGGACCACAACGGGGCGGAAGAATGGTGAAGCATGGGGCCCGACATATCCGGACTGACCACCACCTGAAAAATTCCTGAGGCTTTATCGACCCGTCCGGATCCCAGTTCCTCAGAGCAGCAGGATAAATTCAATAAAACCCAAGCCCTTCTGGTTAAGAAAGGAATAATGACATACAAGTTTGGAATGATCAAGACCACTGTATTTTTCGTCAACTGCATACAGAGATGGCTGGTCGGTAAACGCAATACTAAATTCTTGCAAAAAATTTTTATCGACTCCATACGAAATGATTAGGAATTTTTGGAATATCTCCGGAACGGATCATAAGATTCTAAAACAAAAGGTTTATTGCACATCTGAAGACCCATCCCTATCTATCGACACTTAATTCGTTCAAACTCGCCAAGAAATCTACGAGGAGTTCGACTAACAGAAAATCTCTGTAGCGGAATATATATATGGGAAGGTGGTGCAAGATGGGGTCATGGGGTAAGACGGGGACGTCTTTTCATTTTTGGTTAATGAGCTATTATCTAGCTGTTATTTGAGGAACTAAATGTCTACTTCGAAATGGATCATGGAGCGAGAGAACGTTCAAATAGCTCTCTTTATTTGGAAGTAAGAACGTTTTTCATGTTTCAGCAATACAGTACTTCATCTAATTTTACACCTGCTAAAAAGTTTCTACAAAGTAAGTATCATTGCGAACTTTTACATTACCTTTCAGATGAAGATATTATGGTATTCGAAGTAACCTCTAAGACTGTAATTGTTTAGTTTTGAAATGAAGTTTACCCGTGTTTGCAGTCAGTATGAAAAGTGTACGTTGAGGGCAAGATGGGGTACCCGTCTAAGTCTAACCCCAGGTTGACCATGAATATGGCCGATGAATCCAGAAGTATTTTCGGAGGCAGGCTTTATTGCTGAAGAGACGACAAACGGGCCCCTTCAGCAAGGGTAGGTCTAACAAGAAACAAAAGACAAATGACACAGAATGCCTCTATTGTGGAGGGTTATACTCTGTATCTACAGAGAGTTGGGCTAAATGTATCCGTTGTGATAAATGGGCACACTGTTCTTGTGCCAATATTGAAGAAAACGACAGTTTAACCATTGTAATTTGTGCTTCTTGTATGTAAAAATAATATTTCCATCTTATCTCACGGGTGGGGCAAGATGGTTCATTGAAATACAATTTTAAATTATTAAATTTTCTTGTTTTTCAAAAAACTTTTTTAACATTGTACAATGTTGAAAAATTAACTGTTACTTTGGTAGCATCATTTAGGCCTACAACTAAATTTAATGAACGAGATGCACAAGGTACAAAAAAGCTTTAAAATTTATTTTCCTTAAATATTCGTTGTCATAAAAATTTGTCTCCCAATACTACAAATATTCAAGTACGAAGTTATTTCTACATAAGAATTAATATATAGCTGGATTGCTGTATATTAGATCTCTATGTAATACGTATCTGTAATTCAACAAATGGTAGACGGACTGACAGCAAATTTTCAGTCAAGAACTACAATTTTATTCTCAAAAATGGCAAAAATGCAATACATCCAAACCCGTCCTCAGTGAAAATTTCTAAAAATAATAAAAACAAAAATACGACAACAATTGTAAATTGTAATTCATTAAACTACTTTAAATGTCATATAAAAGGCTTTAATCTCTAGATTGAAATCTATTCAGAAGGTTTATAGAATAGAATATTTTATTAAACTGAATATTAAGAAAGAAAATATTTTTATGTTTAATTATAATAAAGTATTAAGATGAAAAATGAGAGGAAAAACAATAAAATTACTGTATATTCTGAATTAATGAATACATTAAGAATTTACTTAACGCGTTTAATTAGTAAAGTTTAACGAATGAAAATTATTCCAGAGTGTTGAATTCATAATTCGTAAACATAAAAATATAATAATAATAAAAAGTAACAAAATTAATGATAAAATGAGGATTTCCTTTTTATTATTAATGGGACTAATCTAGGCTCATTATCGATAATTTTAACAACTTAACAAACAATTTTTTCTTTACACCATTTAAAAAATGCTATGCAGTGAAATGTTAAGAAAAAAAACAACGTAATGTATTATATTATATACGACATTTTGATGTTATGTATACAAACTCGAAGACACTGGAGAATAAGATTTTGAAAAAACCAACAAAAATTACATTCAAAACTTATCACTCTTATCTTGGACGATCCTGTCCTTGCGATATTGCACTTTTTCGGATTGCGTTCAGGCGTGGGCAAAAACCATACGGACATAAAAAGCGAAATAAGATAACTATCGAATGAGGAAAATAGACACGTTGAAAACAAAATGTAAGGAGGTGTGGCTTAACGGGCACAAAGAAAAAACGAGTGTGTGTCTGCCAGGAACCAAACTTGAGACCTTCCGCGTGTAAAGCGGACGTGATAACCACTACACTGCAGACACCTACCAGAAAATGCGGAATGGCATTTTTTCTTATTATACCGATCCTGGGTCGTATTCAAAACTGTTTGATTTTACTCCTTCAGACGTAATCGGACACTTTCAATGGCGATTTTCGTAAACATTCAAGCAAGCGACAAGAGCAGAAAGTTGTTTATAATCGTGGCATGCCAGAAAACCAATGCAAGATGTTTTTCTGTGAAAACGGCGAAGTAATTTCGTCGTAGAAAATCACGTTACCAGAAGATAAGGACTTTGCGAATTAAATTTCCGTGGAATCGCCATTGTGAGAATAACGAGGATTTTGTAAGAAAACTGCTGCAATTGAAGTTAGAGCAACGATTTAAGCACTCTTAGAAAAGTTTCGTGATCTAGTCTGCTGAGTTCTTGTAGTGTAGTGGTTATCACATCCGTTTCACACGCGGAAGGTCCCAGGTTCGAAACCTGGCAAGCAAGTTTTGAAGATTTTTGTCGCTTTGCTCGATCGACATGCGGCACATTATTATGCAACTGTGCTTTCGAATCACGTTTCTATCTATCACAGATCACGTGTTTCGATGAGGTTGGGTCCCGAAAACAGTCCATAATTAAAACGGAAATGTGTATTTATTAAATTAACTTATGGAGAAAACAAGCAACATAAGTGTCGAGACGGTGACACCGGACTTTGACATCGTCTCTCATAAAGAATAGAAGAAAACAATATTTAGAATAAAGGAAGAAAAAAGGTTTAAAATTTAAAACGCGATAAGAAAAAGGGAGCGATGAGACGCAATATGAGCGCAGGTGTTTTAATCATCGACAAATCATGATTAGAGTGTAGAGGATGATGTGGGATAAACCGTTTAGGGCAGATCTTTCTCGCTACCTAACTTGGTCTCAAATTCTACCTTCAGACAGATAAGAGACCAATCGCGGAGCGAGGAAAGGAAATTCCAACCAAACGGAAATGAAATTGAGAACGAGTTGAGATTATCACGTTTGCTTTACACGCTGATGGTCCCAGTTCGAAACCTGGCAAGCACCGCAATCGATCAAACAAAACGATAAAAAAAAGGGAAGGTTTCGACCCTGGGACCTTTCGCGTGTAAAGCGGACGTGATAACCACTACACTACAAGCACTCGACAGTCTCGACCACGGTACTTTTCCAAGTCCGCTTAAATATTTAATTCAAACTTGTGCTAATTTCAAATTCAGTAGTTAATCCGGCACTTTTCTTACAAACTCTTTCTTCCTCTCAAGATGGAAACTCATTAACATCACGACAACCAGACCACACGTCCGATGAATTTTGTTTTCTCTTCGGCAATGGCGATTCATCGCAAATTTAACTCGCAAATTCGTTTGCTCGTCTTATCTTCTGGTAATGTGATTTCCAACGAATAAATCGCGTTGTCGTTTTCACAGAAAAACATCTCGCATTCGTTTTCTGGCGTGCGACGATTACAGACATCTTTCCGCTATTTCTGCCTGCTTGAATGTTTACGAAAATATCCAATAGAACTGTCCGATTACGTCTGAAGTTATCCGATAACGTCGGTAGATCCGAAAGTAGAAAATCAGTTTTCAATACGATTCAGGATTAGTTGTAGAAGAAGAAATGTCGTTCCGCAGTTCTCTGGTAGGTGTCTGTGGTGTAGCGGTTATCACGTTCGCTTTACAAGCGGAAGGTCTCAGGTTCGATCCCTGATAGACACAACTTTTTTACACAGCCTGAAGAGGGTGTTTCTTCGACACAGGCGATGATAGCAGTTCGGTCTTGTTGTTTGACTGTGAACTTTTCTTTTATTTAACAGGTAATGATTGACTCGGTGTGGAGCCGTTGCTGCTGCGGTACCGAACGAAAGTGTTGTTTCCCAAACTTAAACGAGTGTCACATTTCGACCGGGCATTTCATGTTATATCGTAATTGTTAAATACCTGTCGCACTGTTGACGAACGCACAACTTCATCGCCTCCACCTTGGAATGCGAAAACTTCCACGGAGCTAGAACTTTTATGATCATTTCTCTGAGTTGATATTTATCGATTTATTTGAAAACGTTTAGAAATGTTTCGGTTCAACACTGTTCATCATTATCATAAATGCAAGCTGCCACGCGTGACATGCGATCTTTTTCTGTTACAAATTACGTTGCAGATTTTTCTGTTAAAGTATTCTCTCTCTATATGCTGCAAAAGGTATTTCCACGCGTTTTAGAAATTTTCGAATTGATGGCGTACCAGTGAGTAATGCAAGCAAAATCTGATTGATAAAATCGATCGGTGCATTTCTCTTGTTCCACCAAGACCCTAACGCAGCAGGTACCTAGGGCCGCAAGCCGCACTCACATTTAATATTATTAAACGATGATTTATATGTTTCGTTTCAATAACGACACCTTTCCCAGTATAATCTGTACGATTTGTGCAGAAATGTCGAAAGTTTGCACTCGCTTGACACTCAATACAATCTTCCAATTTAATATATTTTTCTAAAAATAAAATGTGTCCTTCTGACTTAAAACACGCTGTCCCTTCCCATTAAAATTTACTTTATATTTAATGAATAACTCGAATATGTTTAGTAATAATATTTATTAAAACATTTTACAAATTTTAAAAATATTAAAATATCTACTATTAAGATTATTAAGAAAAACAATAATTTAAAGATATAAAAGAAATTTTCAAGAAATTTCCAGAGAATAATTAATTAAACTTGTGTCTGTGTAAATCTCTTCACTGTGACAATTCGCTACTGATAACTTATCGTATCGTTCTTTGTCACAATTGGTGCCATACAAATGATGGTCTATAGATTTTTCTTCGTGAATCGACGTGCTGACGACGTACGATTAATTGTGCTTCGACACAGCGCCATGTTTTGCCTTGTACAGGCTAGGGATATTCCCTGAATATACTCTAATATTTTTCTTTTATCACCGTGACGATTTATCTCCATTCGTCGTAAATATTATTGACACAGTCGGTATTATATATGACATTGTCTTCTGAAAAGTTGTCTTCGTCAAAGAGTAAAAGAATTTGTCGAAGTTCGTCAAACGCTAAGATTTCGTCATGCTTTGGAAACAATTTTATGCACAAATCAGTCGATTTGTTTTGGAAGTGGTCCACATCTAAGCTATCCTTCGAGTTTTTTTCGTCTCCAGATCCAAGACATTCCTTTGAAGATCGTATTAGGCTCAAGTCATCTGGTTTGAGATCCATTTCACATGCGACTTCTTCTGGTAACATTCCTGGATTTGAATTCTCCGTAGTTGGATGTCTAACAGTTACTTTTGGTGGCTTCGTTTCGTCTTCAAATCTGACTTTTGCCGGATATTCGGGAAAGAAATATTCTTCCACTTGTGTTTCTTTATCGTATTTATATTTATTTGAACGAGAACGATTATCTTCTGATAACGCAAGTTCTTCGTGAGTACTCAGAAGCGGTATTAAAGAATCGTTTTTGTCTTCTAATACGGCTAGAATTTTTTTCTTCGTGGCCGGTAATGCACGACTTTTTATTTCTATTTCATCTTCTCGATCGTACCATTGAATTACTTTTACTATAACGATTATGACGGCGCAAACCGTTAGAAGTGTGGCATAGAAAGTAGTGATGTAGGAGAATGTTTTAGGTTTGACGATCCAGGAAAATTTGAAGTTGAAATCCTTTTTGTCGATTCTAAAACTTGTGTCAGTACCGTTTACAGATGCTTTGTTTTTTAATGTTCGATGTTCGTCATTCAAATCTTTGTATTTTCTAACTTTCTTTTTGTAATGTTTCTGGATATCGAATGTGTGGTAGTGTTTGTTCTGTGTATGATGCGAATTTCCAACGGTGATTTTATTGAAAATCTTCTGTAAAGGATCGGTTATTTTAGTATCCAGCTTGTCTGGTCTACTCAATCCATTTCTTTTGTATAATTGTTTTAAAATTTGCCATTTTCGCCTGGCTTTTGCAGACCTTTCATTCGATATTCCGTGTGGTGTGCTTTTGAGTCTCGTTTTGTTACTAGCCCCAACATCGAAGTTACAGAAAAGTTTTCTCGACAAAGTAGGCATTTCGGATGGATGTCGACTTTTCTTCTTTGCTTCTCTTTTCCGTGGATAATTATTGTCTCTGGCTCGAATATAAGTTTGTTTCGAAGTCTCTTTCGGTGTATTTGACATATTCCGGTATTTCGTGATGAAATTTCTGATTTCATCCTGTTTCTCGGATAGAATCGAAGCTTCTGCATTCTCCAATTCCTCCGCTGGGTAATTATGGTCATATTTGAGTAATGTAATTCCTCTCGAATCAACTGATAATTCGAAAAATTTCAACATAAACATATAAATTATGAATATCTTCATAATTTTAAACTTTAGCATTTATTTTATAAAAATATCGCTTTCAATCGCTTTGCAAATAGCAACGATAATGAATCGTCTAAC
>NW_019384308.1:972284-1071944 GCF_000671375.1 Centruroides sculpturatus
TGTCTCCACCGTCCATTCCGGAACCTCCGGATATCGCCCCTCCAGATATTGGACGAGAGACGAGGCGGTGTCGTCCGGAGTTACGACCACCACCCGTTTGACGTCCGGTGTATGACACTTGTCCTCCGCATCTTTCGGAAGCACCCTTATGACACCTGGCCAAGACCAGGCGTCATCCTCGGACTCTGCATTGTCCGAGATGCGCAACTTCTTCAACTCTCTGAAATTCTCCATTCTGCAAAGGAAAATGAGAGGATTAATTGAGAAATATTCCTATTCTAATCTGAATTGTAAATTTCTAATGCAAAAATGATTAATTCCTGTTAGAAAAGATTATTATTATATATAATAATTTTAATCTTTTCGACGATATTTAATGTTCGATAGAGGAATTATTTGAATTAATTAAGATTCATATGGGATATTAACATATATACGTATGTAATTTACAAACTATAGCGTGAAATAACATATTTATTAATTTTTATTTTGCTTTAACAATGGAAAGACCTCCGAAGGAAATCCTCCGAATGGAAATCCTCCGAAGGAAACCCATCGCCGCCAACTGTGATATTTTGCTGATCAAAGTTAAAGAGTATTTAAAGCTACAAAGATCATAGCGTAAACTTACATCACTTTAAACAATCTCTGCAGACGAAGCAAAACTAGAAAAAGCACTCGCATTAAACAATCGCACGAGTCAACAATAGATTCTCTCTCAACAACCAGAAAATTTTATTGTTGCATTGACTCGATTTAATGTTAAAAATTTTCATTTCGTCATTTCCGTGTCTGTCTATTTGTAAACATAGTGATTTTGACAGATCATTGCACGAGTTCGTCTCACGGGGCGGACAGTTAAAAGAAATCAAATTTGACGCGCATACTTTTGACCATAAAATTTTTATTTTCTAAATAAAAAGTTTAGTTCCACGTTTTTCTATAGGGAAAACTTCGCTGAAATTTGCATCTGGGGTTCATATATAATGCAGTTTGGAGCCGTCACGTGGTACAGCAATGACGTTATGTTTCGTATTACGTAATTCATCTCTTTAGTACGATCCGATTTTCGTAATAAAGCCAAAGTGGCGGACAACCTGCGATATTCACGGGATTAAATGGAAAAAGTTAATTTGAAATTTAAATCTATTAAGAGTTACTTGTTGTGTGGAGTTTTTTAAAACTTCCCGCCCGTTTTGTTTGTTAAATTACGGCAACGCAACACTTGGGCGATCTGCTTAGTGGGAAATGCCTTCCGGGAGGTGTTTTAAGGGTTACTGGCTCCTATTTTGGCATTACAGACGTGGAGAAAACCCGGAAAACTTCACGTGGCTATCCCGTCCTGGCCAGGGGCAAACACACGACCGAACTCCTAGTATTCGGGGAATGGAACCGCTTAGCCACTATTGGGCAGGGCTTGTTTTAGTAAGCCCATTATGGATTCGGGCAGGACCACAATGGGGCGTTAGAATGAGAAGCACGGGTCCCGACGTATCCGGACTGACCACCACCTGAAAAATTCCCGAGGCTTTTTCGATCCGTCCGGATCCCAGTTCCCAAGAGCAACAAAATAAATTCAATAAAACTCAAGCCCTTCTGATTAAGAAAGGAATAATGACTTACAAGTTTGAAATGATCACGACCACTGTTTTTCTCGTAAACTGCATACAGACATGGCTCGACGGTAAACCCGATACAGAATTGTTGCAAAAAATTTGTATCGACTCCATACAAAATGATTAGGAAATTTTGGAATATCTCCGGAACGGATCATAAGATCCGAAAACAAAAGGTTTATTGCACATCTGAAGACCCATCCCTATCCATCAACACTTAATTCGTTCAAACTCGCCAAGAAATCTACGAGGAGTTCAGCTAACAAAAATCTCCGTCGCGGAATATATATAGGAGAAGGCGCTGCAAGATTGAGTCATGGGGTAAAACGAAGACGTCTGTTTATTTGTGGTTAATGAGCTTTTATCTAGCTGTTATTTGAGGAACTAAATGTCTACTTCGAAAGGGGTCATGGAGCGAGAGAACGTCCAAATAGCTGTCTTTGTTTGGAAGTAATACTTTATCTAATTTTACGCCTGCTAAAAATTTCTACAAAGTAAGTATCATTGTGAACTTTTACATTACCTTTTAGAAGAAGACATTATGGTATTCGAAGTAACCTTTAAGACTTTAATTGTTTAGTTATGAAATGCAGTTTTTACCTGTGTTTGCAGTCAGTACGAAAAGTGTACGTTGGGGGCAAGATGGGGTACCCGTCTAGCCCCAGGTTGACCATGAATACGGCCGATGAATCCAGAAGTATTTTCGGAGGCAGACTTTATTGCTGCAGAGAGGACAAACGGGCCCCTTCAGCAAGGGTAGGCCTAACAAGAAACAAAAGACAAATGACACAGAATGCCTCTATTGTGGAGGGTTATACTCTGTATCTACAGAGAGTTGGGCTAAATGTATCCGTTGTGATAAATGGGCACACTGTTCTTGTGCCAATATTGAAGAAAACGACAGTTTAACCATTTTAATTTGTGCTTCTTGTATGTAAAAATAATATTTCCATCTTATCCCACGGGTGGGGCAAGATGGTTCATTGAAATACAATTTTAAATTATTAAATTTTCTTGTTTTTCAAAAAACTTTTTTAACATTGTACAATGTTGAAAAATTAACTGTTACTTTGGTAGCATCATTTAGGCCTACAACTAAATTTAATGAACGAGATGCACAAGGTACAAAAAAGCTTTAAAATTTATTTTCCTTAAATATTCGTTGTCATAAAAATTTGTCTCCCAATACTACAAATATTCAAGTACGAAGTTATTTCTACATAAGAATTAATATATAGCTGGATTGCTGTATATTAGATCTCTATGTAATACGTATCTGTAATTCAACAAATGGTAGACGGACTGACAGCAAATTTTCAGTCAAGAACTACAATTTTATTCTCAAAAATGGCAAAAATGCAATACATCCAAACCCGTCCTCAGTGAAAATTTCTAAAAATAATAAAAACAAAAATACGACAACAATTGTAAATTGTAATTCATTAAACTACTTTAAATGTCATATAAAAGGCTTTAATCTCTAGATTGAAATCTATTCAGAAGGTTTATAGAATAGAATATTTTATTAAACTGAATATTAAGAAAGAAAATATTTTTATGTTTAATTATAATAAAGTATTAAGATGAAAAATGAGAGGAAAAACAATAAAATTACTGTATATTCTGAATTAATGAATACATTAAGAATTTACTTAACGCGTTTAATTAGTAAAGTTTAACGAATGAAAATTATTCCAGAGTGTTGAATTCATAATTCGTAAACATAAAAATATAATAATAATAAAAAGTAACAAAATTAATGATAAAATGAGGATTTCCTTTTTATTATTAATGGGACTAATCTAGGCTCATTATCGATAATTTTAACAACTTAACAAACAATTTTTTCTTTACACCATTTAAAAAATGCTATGCAGTGAAATGTTAAGAAAAAAAACAACGTAATGTATTATATTATATACGACATTTTGATGTTATGTATACAAACTCGAAGACACTGGAGAATAAGATTTTGAAAAAACCAACAAAAATTACATTCAAAACTTATCACTCTTATCTTGGACGATCCTGTCCTTGCGATATTGCACTTTTTCGGATTGCGTTCAGGCGTGGGCAAAAACCATACGGACATAAAAAGCGAAATAAGATAACTATCGAATGAGGAAAATAGACACGTTGAAAACAAAATGTAAGGAGGTGTGGCTTAACGGGCACAAAGAAAAAACGAGTGTGTGTCTGCCAGGAACCAAACTTGAGACCTTCCGCGTGTAAAGCGGACGTGATAACCACTACACTGCAGACACCTACCAGAAAATGCGGAATGGCATTTTTTCTTATTATACCGATCCTGGGTCGTATTCAAAACTGTTTGATTTTACTCCTTCAGACGTAATCGGACACTTTCAATGGCGATTTTCGTAAACATTCAAGCAAGCGACAAGAGCAGAAAGTTGTTTATAATCGTGGCATGCCAGAAAACCAATGCAAGATGTTTTTCTGTGAAAACGGCGAAGTAATTTCGTCGTAGAAAATCACGTTACCAGAAGATAAGGACTTTGCGAATTAAATTTCCGTGGAATCGCCATTGTGAGAATAACGAGGATTTTGTAAGAAAACTGCTGCAATTGAAGTTAGAGCAACGATTTAAGCACTCTTAGAAAAGTTTCGTGATCTAGTCTGCTGAGTTCTTGTAGTGTAGTGGTTATCACATCCGTTTCACACGCGGAAGGTCCCAGGTTCGAAACCTGGCAAGCAAGTTTTGAAGATTTTTGTCGCTTTGCTCGATCGACATGCGGCACATTATTATGCAACTGTGCTTTCGAATCACGTTTCTATCTATCACAGATCACGTGTTTCGATGAGGTTGGGTCCCGAAAACAGTCCATAATTAAAACGGAAATGTGTATTTATTAAATTAACTTATGGAGAAAACAAGCAACATAAGTGTCGAGACGGTGACACCGGACTTTGACATCGTCGCTCATAAAGAATAGAAGAAAACAATATTTAGAATAAAGGAAGAAAAAAGGTTTAAAATTTAAAACGCGATAAGAAAAAGGGAGCGATGAGACGCAATATGAGCGCAGGTGTTTTAATCATCGACAAATCATGATTAGAGTCTAGAGGATGATGTGGGATAAACCGTTTAGGGCAGATCTTTCTCGCTACCTAACTTGGTCTCAAATTCTACCTTCAGACAGATAAGAGACCAATCGCGGAGCGAGGAAAGGAAATTCCAACCAAACGGAAATGAAATTGAGAACGAGTTGAGATTATCACGTTTGCTTTACACGCGGATGGTCCCAGTTCGAAACCTGGCAAGCACCGCAATCGATCAAACAAAACGATAAAAAAAAAAGGGAAGGTTTCGACCCTGGGACCTTTCGCGTGTAAAGCGGACGTGATAACCACTACACTACAAGCACTCGACAGTCTCGACCACGGTACTTTTTCAAGTCCGCTTAAATATTTAATTCAAACTTGTGCTAATTTCAAATTCAGTAGTTAATCCGGCACTTTTCTTACAAACTCTTTCTTCCTCTCAAGATGGAAACTCATTAACATCACGACAACCAGACCACACGTCCGATGAATTTTGTTTTCTCTTCGGCAATGGCGATTCATCGCAAATTTAACTCGCAAATTCGTTTGCTCGTCTTATCTTCTGGTAATGTGATTTCCAACGAATAAATCGCGTTGTCGTTTTCACAGAAAAACATCTCGCATTCGTTTTCTGGCGTGCGACGATTACAGACATCTTTCCGCTATTTCTGCCTGCTTGAATGTTTACGAAAATATCCAATAGAACTGTCCGATTACGTCTGAAGTTATCCGATAACGTCGGTAGATCCGAAAGTAGAAAATCAGTTTTCAATACGATTCAGGATTAGTTGTAGAAGAAGAAATGTCGTTCCGCAGTTCTCTGGTAGGTGTCTGTGGTGTAGCGGTTATCACGTCCTCTTTACACGCGGAAGGTCTCAGGTTCGATCCCTGATAGACACAACTTTTTACACAGCCTGAAGAGGGTGTTTCTTCGACACAGGCGATGATAGCAGTTCGGTCTTGTTGTTTGACTGTGAACTTTTCTTTTATTTAACAGGTAATGATTGACTCGGTGTGGAGCCGTTGCTGCTGCGGTACCGAACGAAAGTGTTGTTTCCCAAACTTAAACGAGTGTCACATTTCGACCGGGCATTTCATGTTATATCGTAATTGTTAAATACCTGTCGCACTGTTGACGAACGCACAACTTCATCGCCTCCACCTTGGAATGCGAAAACTTCCACGGAGCTAGAACTTTTATGATCATTTCTCTGAGTTGATATTTATCGATTTATTTGAAAACGTTTAGAAATGTTTCGGTTCAACACTGTTCATCATTATCATAAATGCAAGCTGCCACGCGTGACATGCAATCTTTTTCTGTTACAAATTACGTTGCAGATTTTTCTGTTAAAGTATTCTCTCTCTATATGCTGCAAAAGGTATTTCCACGCGTTTTAGAAATTTTCGAATTGATGGCGTACCAGTGAGTAATGCAAGCAAAATCTGATTGATAAAATCGATCGGTGCATTTCTCTTGTTCCACCAAGACCCTAACGCAGCAGGTACACAGGGCCGCAAGCCGCACTCACATTTAATATTATTAAACGATGATTTATATGTTTCGTTTCAATAACGACACCTTTCCCAGTATAATCTGTACGATTTGTGCAGAAATGTCGAAAGTTTGCACTCGCTTGACACTCAATACAATCTTCCAATTTAATATATTTTTCTAAAAATAAAATGTGTCCTTCTGACTTAAAACACGCTGTCCCTTCCCATTAAAATTTACTTTATATTTAATGAATAACTCGAATATGTTTAGTAATAATATTTATTAAAACATTTTACAAATTTTAAAAATATTAAAATATCTACTATTAAGATTATTAAGAAAAACAATAATTTAAAGATATAAAAGAAATTTTCAAGAAATTTCCAGAGAATAATTAATTAAACTTGTGTCTGTGTAAATCTCTTCACTGTGACAATTCGCTACTGATAACTTATCGTATCGTTCTTTGTCACAATTGGTGCCATACAAATGATGGTCTATAGATTTTTCTTCGTGAATCGACGTGCTGACGACGTACGATTAATTGTGCTTCGACACAGCGCCATGTTTTGCCTTGTACAGGCTAGGGATATTCCCTGAATATACTCTAATATTTTTCTTTTATCACCGTGACGATTTATCTCCATTCGTCGTAAATATTATTGACACAGTCGGTATTATATATGACATTGTCTTCTGAAAAGTTGTCTTCGTCAAAGAGTAAAAGAATTTGTCGAAGTTCGTCAAACGCTAAGATTTCGTCATGCTTTGGAAACAATTTTATGCACAAATCAGTCGATTTGTTTTGGAAGTGGTCCACATCTAAGCTATCCTTCGAGTTTTTTTCGTCTCCAGATCCAAGACATTCCTTTGAAGATCGTATTAGGCTCAAGTCATCTGGTTTGAGATCCATTTCACATGCGACTTCTTCTGGTAACATTCCTGGATTTGAATTCTCCGTAGTTGGATGTCTAACAGTTACTTTTGGTGGCTTCGTTTCGTCTTCAAATCTGACTTTTGCCGGATATTCGGGAAAGAAATATTCTTCCACTTGTGTTTCTTTATCGTATTTATATTTATTTGAACGAGAACGATTATCTTCTGATAACGCAAGTTCTTCGTGAGTACTCAGAAGCGGTATTAAAGAATCGTTTTTGTCTTCTAATACGGCTAGAATTTTTTTCTTCGTGGCCGGTAATGCACGACTTTTTATTTCTATTTCATCTTCTCGATCGTACCATTGAATTACTTTTACTATAACGATTATGACGGCGCAAACCGTTAGAAGTGTGGCATAGAAAGTAGTGATGTAGGAGAATGTTTTAGGTTTGACGATCCAGGAAAATTTGAAGTTGAAATCCTTTTTGTCGATTCTAAAACTTGTGTCAGTACCGTTTACAGATGCTTTGTTTTTTAATGTTCGATGTTCGTCATTCAAATCTTTGTATTTTCTAACTTTCTTTTCGTAATGTTTCTGGATATCGAATGTGGAGTAGTGTTTGTTCTGTGTATGATGCGAATTTCCAACGGTGATTTTATTGAAAATCTTCTGTAAAGGATCGGTTATTTTAGTATCCAGCTTGTCTGGTCTACTCAATCCATTTCTTTTGTATAATTGTTTTAAAATTTGCCATTTTCGCCTGGCTTTTGCAGACCTTTCATTCGATATTCCGTGTGGTGTGCTTTTGAGTCTCGTTTTGTTACTAGCCCCAACATCAAAGTTAGAGAAAAGTTTTCTGGACAAAGATGGCATTTCCGATATATGTCTACTTTTCTTCTTTGCTTCTCTTTTCCGTGGATAATTATTGTCTCTGGCTCGAATGTAGGTTTGTTTCGAAGTCTCTTTCGGTGTATTTGACATAGTCCGGTATTTCGTGATGAAATTTCTGATTTCATCCTGTTTCTCGGATGGAATCGAAGATTCTGCATTCTCCAATTTCTCCGCTGGGTAATTATGGTCATATTTGAGTAATGAAAATTCTCTCGAATCAACTGATAATTCGAAAAATTTCAACATAAACATATAAATTATGAATATCTTCATAATTTTAAACTTTAGCATTTATTTTATAAAAATATCGCTTTCAATCGCTTTGCAAATAGCAACGATAATGAATCGTCTAACAATATTGGGAAGATTAATTGTTACTGTAACAATAAACAAATTTTATATTTTAAAAATTAATAAATATCATATGGAATGATTTATAATTTAGAAATTTGATTTTTAATAGAAATATAAAGCAATAGAGCACTATCAATTTTATGAAGGAATTAAACAACAAATTATAATAATCAAAATGACTGAAACGTCACACCATTAAAGTCTTTAACTGACACTGTATGAAAAAGAGACACAAATGATTAAAAGGAGAAAATATCTTACTGGACGTCGTACTTATCGAGAGACAGGGAGGGGCTGCTGCCCCTAGAAGAAAAGTTAATGTGTATTAATTGACACACAGACACAAGTCGACCAACGCCTGCGACCAAGATAAAACTTCAGACTACCAAAAAATGCCAATGTATCGAACCTCAGACCTTCCCCGTGTAAAATGGACGTGATAACCGTTTACTATCTTACACATTTTGGGATTAAAATGAAAAACATAATATATAAATAGGTTAAAATAATTATAAAATTGATTGATTAATAAAGTATGTATATTAAATACACGAAAATCATAGCAAAAAACAATGTAATACATCAAAATCTTGTAATTCTTTTTATCTATTTCATTCCAACCTTTATTACAGCAGGATTGATGAGACTCGGATGGTTACATCTATTACAAATGGTTATTTTACTTATTTTCTTAAGGGTAATTTTTGCTCTCTTCAGCATATTTGCCTACAGCAATTAACATTTTTACGTTTAGCAAATTCATCACTCTACGCGATGCTTCATCGCATATTGCGAGTCATTACGGTGTTTTGACGTTTAACTGAGATGGGGTGATATTTTTACGAGTTTTGAATAAGAAAGAAAGTGAGCAATAATTATGAACAAAACTGTACTTGAAGAAAGTGGATATTTCTCCTAATGGAACTACTGTACATTTTGAGCCATTCAAAACTGTCCTGGATTCATTCCGAGTAAAAGAATTCGCTTGGGTCCACAACAATACTTACTAAGATACATGCGATTTTGTTTGCTGCGCGTAATTCAACGGATTATATATATAATGAATGGACTCACAGAACTGAAGAGACAGTAATTGCCGACATTGTTGCGATTCTATTTCGTGTAATTCGTCCCGAAAAAGACTTTCCTTCGATTTTTATTTTCTTTGACAGTTGAAATATTCGTTCCTTTAAATTATCTCTGACATCATCGTTTACCGAAAATATCGGCAATCGACGATGACGCCAGCGATTTACTAAAGATTAACTGAGTTTCTTAAAGATTATTCATTTTCCAAGGCCCATTATCTTTCGAGTAAAGGCTCTGCTGTGGCCTTGCGTCGAGATATACTCGTATTAAATTAATGATGAAAAACACCTTGCTTCATATTGCAGAATGCATCCGATACCATTACTGCCAGAAAGTATAAGACAAAATACAGACACTAGGCGAACAGGATCGATAAATGGTTCCTGTCGTTGTTCGTAGATAACGTGTATAGGCTTACTCTTGCAGGCGAGGATTCCCACGACTCCATATGTTAAAAAACGTCTGCTACAGACTGCAATATAACTGTCCTGCACACGAAATAAAGTGAATTCGCTTTCTGATATCCTGTCGTATTTTCGTCGTTTTTCCGAAGCGCGATATTCGTTGATTCGTGCATGTGATACGTATTGTGATGATCCTATCCTTGGGGTATGGTTCCTTCTCGCATTTGTTTAGGCGTGGGCGAAAACCATGCGGAGAGAAAAAACAGAAGATAAGTTTCGAACGAAGAAAACGAACACTTTGAAAAGCAATAGAAAGCGACGAAGGAAACAAAAAAAAAAAAAAAAATTAAGGAATGTGTGGCTTATGGCACAAACAAAAAATGAGCGTGTGTCTGCCAGGAATCGAACCTGAGACCTTCCGCGTGTAAAGCGGAGGTGACAACCGCTACACTACAGACACCTGCCAAAAAAGTGGAACGGCATTTCTTCTTCTTGATCCGATCCTGGGTAGTATACAAATCTTCGATTTTTCTCCTTCAGATTGATGACGTTATCGGACTGTTTCAGTGGAGATTTTGGTAAACATTCAAGCAGGCGGAGAAAGCAGAAAGGTGTTTGCAATCGTCTCGTGCCAGAAAACGAATGCTAGTTGTTTTTCTGTAAAAACGTCGAAGCAATTAGATAATTGAAAATCACGTTACCAGAGGATGAGATTAGAAAACGACTTTGCAAGTTGGATCTGCGAGGAAACGCTGCTACCGAAGAGAAAACAAATGAGTCGGACGTGTGGACTCGTGGTCGTGGATCGGCCGCTCTTTTCTCTTTGCAGTTAGAGGAAGGCAGCCGGTTCGTTCTTTATATCGCTCTAGCGCTTTCATATTGTACCTTACGTCTTTTCCTGCTCCCCTCGCCACGTGGTGGGTCCGACTCGGTGGAGAGGAGATGTGTAATTCTGGGTGTGTAACCGAAGGTGAGAGTTTTATCGGAGGGTTTGTCTCGGGGAGAAGCGAGAACGGAAGTGGAGAGAGGATGGGGAAGAAGCAAAGTAGTGAGGGTGGTAAAAGTGCGTGGGAAAGTAAAGACTGTGCAACCAAGTCAGGGTGGAGATTTTGAATTTCGAACTGTTTTCTGCCCAGAGTGAAGAAAAGGAAGAGGCACACTTTAAACTCATTTGTCGGTATGTTCTATGTCTTCACGTTACAAGAATTTTGAGCAATATATTGTCGGGAGATTTGATGTTAACGATATTCGGTATGTTGGATTGTCGGGCTCCGTACGTTTCTGTGATTTAATTTTTCCTAGAAGTACTGTATGCTTTCAGGAAAATTAAAGGGTTATCTTGCCAATTTGGATAGTTGTCTTTGTCTAGTCCCTATTGAAATCAGTGGATTCCCCTTGCTAAGTCGTCTGCTCTATCAAGCACGCTTGTTCTAAATTTTTCCCTTCAAGAAATCACTAAAGTTCTACGTGTCGACGCGTTTTCACTTTTTATACCCTCACAATATGCTTGTGAGGGTGGATATCAGAGTTTGGCCAGTAAATCGGGGTCAACGAGCGGTAAGGTCGAGTGACAGGATGCGGACGAAGGCCTGCTGGCTCCCGCATACCGCGGACATTCAAGCCAGTAGTGGATAGTCGTTTCTGTGGAGCCACAATGAGGGCAGTCGGGAGAGGAGCGCAGGCATTGAGAGTGAAGGAATGCATTCAGCTGTGCCGTTTCCGTTCTTACACGGGCCAGAAGAGTCTCGCGCACACGTTCCTGCTCTAATCTGATTCTCGCTGCATAATTCTAAAAGTAAACCTATTTCTTCCTCGAACCAAGAGAAGCACGTAATAATAGACACCGTTGCATAATGCAGAGGCAGATGTCGATGAAACAAAACAAGAAAAAATTCAAAGCTGTGCTTGCCAGGTTTCGAACCTGGGACCTTCTGCTTGTCTGGAGTAGACTTTTTCCCGGAAGGCAATTCTATCTTGATTCACCTTGGAACGGGACAAAGGACCAATAAAAAAGGGACAAGTAGATTTTGGAACCAATAGAGGGAAGAGACTTAGGAGAGGAACAATTCTATAAAAACCCCGAATCGCCAAAATCAAGTGGATAGTGTTTAACAGAGAATGTCTACAACAGAGCATCTAGAAGACAAGATCCGAGAAGTCTCTCCCGTTGCAGCAGCCCTTTTCCGTTGTGTTTGGCCCGTGTCGCCAAGCGATGTTGTTCCATACACCCCATCGTGTCAGCCAGGATCCTCCGACAAAATTATCGGCCGGATGGACGAGCGGTCAAGATGACAGCCTACCGCTCTGGGAGACCCGGGATCGAATCCGGACGGGTCAAATAATCCCCAGGAATTTTTCGAAGTCCGTTCGAATATGTCGGTCCCAGTCCCTCACCACCCGGTCGCCCCATTGTGGGCCTGGCCGAACCCATAATAGTCCTGCTATAAGAGGTCATCTTAGTGCTCACAGGGCGGAAAGAGTATATATATAAAAAAATCGTCCATTATAATTAACAAGATTATAATTAACAAAAAGCATAGCAATTATTTAGCTTCAAAGAGAGTGAATTACTTGATTCTCAAATACCGGGAATTTTTAATTTTTGTAATTTTAAAATAAAATAAAGGCAAGTCTTGGCCCAGCTGGCAACACTTAACCATAGCATGGAAACACGATAGCACGTGTTTCTAGACGTGCTATAAACAGATGAGTTTATTTGTATTTTTTACGACTAATAATTGCTGGTCGAAAGGTGTAAACGCTGTATAATTTGTCATTAAAAAGTATGGTAAGTTATTCAGTGTGTAAATTAAAAATTCAGTATACTATTGGTTTCTTGTATGTGAAATTAAAAGAATAGGCTGAGTTAATATAGAAAAAACTTATAATTAGGGGTATGCAAATGCGTGTCTATCCAATGTTACACTACGTGTCACTCAGACGTTGTTTCTCTTTAAGTAATAGCGTGTTTTATAACGGTAGAGGCAGAGAATTGTTTTATATGAAGTCATGTTTACTAGCAATGCAGAGAAATGACTGTGATGGTGTCAAGTTTTTTTTAAAAAAGTACACAAATGCTAGGAAATGCTGATTTTGGAATGCAAAGTATGAGAAATAAAAACAGTTTGTAGAAAGGTTGTCATGATATTTGTGGTGTTTTAAGTATTTATTGAATCTTTATTATCTTTTAATTACAATAATAAGTTTATAATGTTGACTATTCCTTCTGGACAGGTTACTAGTAGTAAAAGTTAGAATACAGAGTGATAGTACATTGTATATTATATATAATATGCATTATATAAAAAGTTAATTTTATACAGGAAAAAATAACAAGAGTTAATTCTTCGTATCATAGAGACTGTGATTTTGGCACGAACAAAAACTTACGAATTGGCTTTCTTGTGCCAAAGAGTAGATCTTGTAATCCGTCACATTTCGAGAGAAAATATCTAAATGGCAGTTTTTTTAGAAAAGAAAGATTAAGTTTTTGTAATTTAAAGCATCCATTGCAATTCTTGTATGAATATGGCTGTCTTGGTTGGTAGTCTTCTGCTATGCTGGAAATCTTCTCTTTGTTCTCTAACTTTCATCAAAAATGAATAATACTCTTCTCTTGTAAATAACTTATGATTTTTTTCCATTTTTCAATTTCAACATATTAATATAATTGTGCTGCAATATTCCAGTTTTAATGATTGGATTAACACTACAACCTGGTTATTAGAATTTTTAGAGTAGTCTATAAGTCAGAAACTTTAAAATTTTTATATACATTTATTTGAGTAAAACTGTGTTTTATGTTTATTTAAAACATATATCAATAAACCACATGGCTTTTCATCTATTGACATAACTCTTATAAACATTATAAAAATATTTTAATTTGCATGTTTTTACTGTAAAGCAATAGAATGAAAGCTACAAATAATTGTATCTATATAAATAGTTTAAAATGTTTTAATTATTTTTTCAAAGATATATTGTAAAATATCGTTTAAGAGAGCAGAATTTATTTTTGAAATGATAGTTATTTAATGAATTACAATTACATCTTTAATATGTTTGCGTATTATTTCTATAAATATATTGGCCATGCTAATCTCTGTATCAATCGAATTTTAGTATACAGTATATGAAGCATAATTATATTTTCTAGCAGTAAATGTGAAAATTCTTAAATAACAATAAAGATACTTTTTAAATAAAAAGGGATAAATTTAAAATAATTCAGATGCTTCTGCACACAATTTTCATCTGCAAGAGTCTGCATTTGATACAGAACTTTTGGATATGAATACTTGTACTTGAAAATATTTGAGTAATTTAATTTCTTTCTTTCCCACTAATAAAACATAATTTACTAAACATAATAAAACTATAATCTTTTCAATGAAATAACTTTTCCAACATGAAAAAATGTTACCTTTGTTGATCTTTTCTTTTTTATAGGATGATGAATATTTGTGTATCAGGTTGCTGTTTTGTTTTCATTATATGGATGAGATGAGCAAAATATCAACCTGTAATGCTGTAGAATCATCTGATGAGCAAAATGAACTGCATTGAATGGAGGAAAGACATAAAGCATTGTCCTTTCTACCTTGATTCACAACAATAATAGAGGAAAAAACTGATCACGATACACAGGTGTTGTGCATATAGATTTGGTTGTAAACAAAGCGCCCCCATTCAAAGGATAGCTTACTTTAAAATAATGGAAGAACAAAAATATTTAGGAAGGTAAACAATGGTACAATTAAACGAGAAATAAAACATACAATGCCAAGTTAGCTGGTAGGGAAGCTGATTTAATAGAAAGGTAAGTTAAAATAATCTACATCTACATTTTTATCATTAATTATCCATTTATACATTTATAATTTCACGTCCTTATGGCTATTACATGATAAATTAACTTACCAGTGGATGAAATTTTTAAGGATAAGATTTTAAAAAATGCACATTTTTTTTGTTAATAAAAACAGTTCTAAATATTAGTAAAATTGCCATTACAGTAGAACCTCGAAAACTCGGCCTAATGTGGACCGAAGGGTGGCCGAGTTTGTGAAAATGCTGGGTTATCGGGAATGGGGTTAAAAAAGGATAAGTATGCGTGTTTCCTCAGAAAATACTGTACTGTACTTGTACGTATTGTTTGCTTGAGAATACAACAGAGAATAAACTGCCCAAATACCCTTAAAAAAAGGAAAGGTACGTCCTTTATGAAGGCATAGAGCCTTTACTACATGAAAATGAAAATTAATGAATACACTGTGTACAGTAATTTACCTGATAAGACAGACCTCAGAAAAATACTTTATGAGAGCTTTTATACTTTTATAAAGCTGTCTATAATGAAAAATAATTAACTAAGGATTTTTTTGCCCTGCCAGGGTGTGGCCGAGTTATCCGGAGTGCCGGGTTATCGAGGGCCGAGTTTTCAAGGTTCTACTGTAATTCCATTCACTTTTGTCTAACCAATGCATAAGGTCAAAACTTTAAAATGAATTTTGTTTTCCTTTGGAATATGGTCATGAGCCTAATATAAGCAATTTACATCTGTACCTGAAATGTTAACTGTACCAATCACTATATCACTATAATTTAGAAGAACAATCAACACAAACAAAACTACTTCCTATGAAGTTCTAAGACAATATAAGGATTAATGTAGAGATATAGAGTGCGTTTACTTTTAGCTCCAATCTCGCCCTTAGCGCACTCAGTCTGTATAATTTTTGTTAGCTACTAATGAGCATGGCGTTTACTTTTTGCATCCGTGACGTCATTGCTAGCATTCCTAGAGTGCTCGGCGTGCCCGGAGAATTTACAACGAGCTTGGAGTTTGTTCAAGGATGGCGGCGTCCATTACTGTGTATACTTTTACGAGCATGCTAATATAATGTCAGGCTGCGCTAGGTGTCAGCTTGGCTAGCTTGGAAGCTAGCAAAAAGTAAACACTCCTGTAGAAAGTCAATTGTTATGAAAATATTCTAGGAAATGGTAATTTAAAATATATACATACCATCTTTAGGTGCCTGTCAATACTGTTACAGTTATCTTACTGTATACAAATACTGTATACTATTTATTTTTATGTAATATGTAATAATAACATGTATGTGTAACACTATTGGCAATAGAAGAATATGGAAGAGCAGGCACTTAAAAGTGTCACAAAACATGCACACAGGTTTTCCAATCATTCTACCAGCCTACCCACCACATAAAGGTTCTCCAATTAAGACTAGTGTGCTTCCATTTCATGTATTTAAAAAGAGAGGAATGAAAAGAAAACGATTGGAAGATGTGAAATTTTATCCTAGATCACCAGGCAGTTCAATTCCTGATTATACAAACTTTGTTGTTAATTTGGCACTGAACATGCAGAGTGGTTCAGTGCCAAATTGCGATACCAATGTGCAATTAAGATATTGCAATTAAGGCAACCAACAAACATAAGGGCTTTAGAGTCTGATCATGATTATTGTAAAAGCACAATGAAATGTTTTTAAGTGCTTTACATATAACTGAAGCAAGTATGGAGTATATAGGACATTTGGAAAAAGAGAACCAATCACAATGAAAAAGCATAGTTTGGAAGAAGAAACATTTGTTGCATTTGACATCTTCAAACTTTGAAAAAGTTTGTAAATTAAAATCAGCAGACACACTAAAATTGTGTGCTTTATTACTGTCAAGCTTGCCAATAAAAAGTAAGGCAATTTCTCACGGATTAAGATACGAAAAAGAAACAAAAAGTCATATTCTTATGTAAATACTGCTGTGAAAGAATGTGGTATGTTTTTTCGTCTAAAATACCCATTCTTAGCTGCAAGCCCGGATGGGCTAGTGGATGACGACAAAGTATTAGAAGTTAAATGTCCTTATTCAAGTTTTAAACTTCCTGTGAATGTGGAAAATGTACCACATTTGACTTTCCAAATGTACTGATGAGAGAATTACTGTAAAACAGAATCATGATTATTTCTATCAAATTCAAGGACAGTTAGCAATGACAAATAGGCAAGTTGCTCACCTGTTTATTTATGCTTCAAACTGTCTTCAAAGTTTGTATTATTCCAAGAGATGATAATTTCATTGCAGACATGATTGAAAAACTACTTACGTTTTTCCATGAGCATTTAACTGTATTTTAACGTGTTCTTTTACTAGATATTTTTCTGTCTCAAAGTAACAAAACTGATGTTCAGCTGTGCTTTTCCTCTTAGAAGTGGGTATAGTACTTAGCAAGTCCTGAATGTTAAAACTTCCATTAGCAATTACACAGTCTTTTGCCTCTGTTATTTTACACAGTGAAGACCTTTCTACAACCTGTCGATCACTTAATGAACCACCTTATGCTTCTGAAACAAAACTTATCAGACCACCTGGTGTGCAACCTACAATTGCTTTTAATGTGTTGTCATTTTTTATATGATGACCACGTAGCCTGCTGTCCAACAGGATTTTTTAGTTTGCTTATTTTGCATTCTAGAGAATCAGTAATAATTAGTATTTGGAAATTTCATTTTAAAATCACTAGGTATTTATGTGTCAACAAAAGATCTCTCACTGCATAATTATACCCAATTCTCACCATTGTAAATACATGAAATTGATCCAAGTGATGAAAATGTTTTGTGCTGTTTCTTCAGATACAGTGAACATCCTACTCAACTCAAAATTTGCTGTATTCAGTCTTAATTTTATTAAAGTGAAGAACAACTGGTTTGGCACTGAGAGTGTTACAACCCAAAACTTGTAATATTTTAAATTCTGTGCTGCTGGTCCCAAACTTTGTGGTACAGACTGACATTGAGACTTTAAAAGTATGTGTCTGTGTAGTTACACTGACAATAGTGCTTGCCATGTCATTTTCAATAGGCCCACAGGTAGCCTCCTCCTCCTCCTCCTCTTCATTTATTATTAGTTCTCCTATTTTTAATGTACCAGTATTCATTATATAGGATGCGTCACGATTATCTTGAACTTTGTGTTCACAGTTATCTTTTCTTTCTCGTCTGCTTGCAACCAAAGGTGGTTTTTTTTAGACCAAAAAAAGTATGTTTGGTAGAGCATCAGCCTTCAGTTGTCTCTTTGTTGGGAGGCTTCTTAATAAAGTAAAATAAATCTATTCATTTTTTATTCAGCATAAAAAATTAGTAACTAAATCCATGCTATTCTATATACTTTTTAACCTTTATTAACTTAGCATTAATGCTATGTAAGTGCTCAAAACCTGCATCTACTGTTAGGGCTTATCATACCTAAGTATTAAAACTAAACAGAGACTTTTGATTTAAACATCAAGTATTTTGCAAGTGAGGTGCTTGCAGTGTCATTGATACTAGTGCTACACATGGAGTAGATTTCATTTTTTTCCCCTATTGCCTTATGAATCTATGTAAATCACCAATAATTGGCATATTCATTAATAATTAATACAAAAAATACTAGAGATTGCAGTACTAAAATGATATTTTTAAACTATTTATACTAATTACAGTTTAAATCATCATAAATTTGTATTTTGATTAATTGCGATAAACTAATGTAATAAAATAGTATTAATGATAAATTATATAAAATTATATAAATTAGGTAGTATTAATTTTACTTGAAGAAATAAGTAAAGCATGCGTGGTCAAGACAAGATTAAATCAAAACCAAAATTTTAAAAATTAGTAATATAATTTGAAATGTAGTAATAATTGCATAGTAATATACAACTCACACATTTGGATAGGTGAGAATATGGACGAGGGTCAAGGCCCTCTAATTGTTAGATCCTGTAGACCTGCTCACTTTGTCACTGGATGGCTTATTCTAACAGAATCCGAGTGGTAAAATTCTGTGTGGGGTTCGGTTGTGTATAGTCAATAAATGCTAGACTAAGAAGGTAATATAATATAAAAATCAACAATTTAATCACAGAAGACCAAAATAACAAGGACAAATAATAAAACAGCAAAACATAAAACATATGTCTAACCTAAGACTATAATCAGTATGAGAGAGAGAGTTTACAATACTTTTATATTACCTCATTGTTCATTCTGGAGGAGCTGGTTATATGTAGGTCTGAGCAGGATGCTGGACATCACGGTGGGATGGCTAGTAGGATGAGTAGCAGGAGGAGTCGTATGTGGCACGTTCTATCAAGGATGAACTGCCCCAAGTGTGTGGAAACCTGCCCTTTTGTTACTGAATATGTCCCAATCCTTTTACTTAGAAGCGCATCATCTGACGGGATGCTTAGTTGTGTCATTCGGACAGGTGTTTGGGAAAATTTAAGATATGAGGTGGAGGAAGGAAGCAAAACATCCTCATTTCTCAATAAAGGTTGCATTATAGAGCATGTTTTCAGAATGTTGAAGTTTAGTAACCTTTTTTGGTTTAAAACTTTAATACAAGTTTTAAACAAATTTAGCTTAATGTGGTTTTTATGTAAAGTGCAAATTATGCAAATTAGATGTGTATCTATCCAGATTCTCACAGATAATTCATTCTGAGGCTTTTTTAAATTAATGTATCATTTTTTATAAGATATTTGTTAAAGAAGTACAGTAAGGCCCTGCTTAATGTGGACGATTACATTCCTAGATGACAAAATGCTAAATGAAACAGCATTAAACGAGGTCATTTTAACACAGAGTAAATAGGGAAAGGGGAACACGCAACCAAAAGTACAGAGATTTTACTTTAATTTTAAGTTAATTTTTATATTAATTTGCATAATAATATATGTTAAATAATAACACAAATATATGCACACAGAAATGTAAAGTTCATTTTTTGTGATGTGGGTCGTGACTCTTCTGAAATTCTTGATTTTTTGCGATGAAGTCATCTAGTGTCATTTGTTGTGTTTTTTTTGTTTCATTATGCAAATGTTGGTAGCAGGAGACTGCAACCAAAACGCCTCATCTTGCTTTTACACTCCTTTCAAAATCTGGATCATTTGCAACAATTTGATCAACAATTTCGGTTACCATTACCAAACTATTAATGAAGTCTGTAGAGATATTCTTTGGGTTTTTTTGTTTTCAGAATCACTGTTTTCTGGTTCTAGATGAATTCCTTGTTCTGCCAGTTCTTGAAGGTCATGGTTGGTAAGGCTCTGAACAGAAATCTGCAGTAATTCCTTAATATCCTGTTTGTCTACATCTCCAATTCTTACTGTATTGATTAAATTGACAATTTGGTCAACGATAGACTCTTCTTGTTGAGAATTCTTAGATACCTTCAGCCATATCTTTCACATTCTGTTTGTGCATTTATCAATTAATTCTCACCAAGCGAAGTCAATATTTCCTATGGTATCCATGATGTTATATTTTTTCACTGCAAAATTGCACCAAACAAACATACATTTAATGAAAGTACAGTGCTACGACAAATTGCCACCTCTTGCTGATTGGTTTGTGTTCAGGAATTATTGTATTATATACGAATCAATCAAATGCCGCGTTAATTTGAATCAGCATAAATTTTGAGCTTTTTTAGGCTTCGAGTTAATCGCATTATATCGAATCGGCATTAATCAAGGAAGCGCTAAACGAGGTCTTACTGTACATCAAATATGAAAAGTAAGCAAAATAGCAATTTCAAGAATTCAAGTGCTTTCATTTTGCACATTTAATCTCAATAATAAACTGAAAAAATAAAGCTTTTTGATACAGGAAATATCAGAAATAGATTGATATTTTTCATGCATGATCTTGAGTAGTGATTACAGGTCCAAAGTACTTTTCCTAAAGAGCTTAAACTTTGAATAATTTTTACCGTTATTTGTTTATTGTTATATTTGAGTAAATTTTTGTTAGATAAGTTTTTTAATAATTCACAGTAAAAAATTTGTAATAATTTGAATTAAATTTTCATTTACAGGCTTTAAAGTTACGATTGCAAACAAAAGAATTAGCGCACGTAATGAAGATTTATAAATTTTGTCAAGTTAGGAAGTTTTCAAGTTGTTATAAACTTTATTTTGTGCAAGGAATCAATCAAGTAAGGAACAATACATTAAATTCAAGAAACAAAAGTTTGAATAATCCACTTTATTTTCATAAGTTTAAATATATTCCATATTGTTATAATTATTATTCTAATAACACATTACTTAATTACGAAAAACTGATTCCCAAAATAAACGACCACGAAGAATGGAAAATATTTTATAGATTTAGTTATATCGTTCCCGCAAGAATATTAAATCGTTTAAAATTGTATCAGACTTGCTTTACTTTAGTCATTTTACCTTGTGTGACTACGATGTATTTTCAAAATTTAGTTTCCTTTGCGAGCGTTCAGTGTTTTTATTGCATTTCACTGTTTGCATGCATAATGTTATATGTTATGGGAAGTTGTTTTGGTCGACTTATTGGCAGCATGTATCTACATAAAGATGATGATGTGTTGAAAGTATCACATTTGAACTTTTGGGGAAAGAGAAGAGATTTTTTATTACCAGTTTCTTCAGTAATTCCATTAATAGAAACTTCCTCTAAGGGAAATGATATATTTGTGAAGTTAATGAAATATGATTCAAAAATGGTAATGTATTTTTCTTTAAAATATGGCGAAATTATAGACGAAGAAATGTTTGCTCATGTTTTTGGATCAGTTGAACATCTTTAGTAAATACTTTTTAGAAGTTTTTTTTAATGTAAATTTGTTGATAAAAATTATTTATGAACTAAATATGTGTGTTACACTTTAAAAGTGTATAAAATAGTTTAGCTTTAATAAATTTTCTATTTAAAATGATAAGAAAGCTTTGTCGATTTTTCATTATGCATACTTTTGTAGATTAATACTTAATTTTTTTGAAAAAATTCATATATGAAGAATTTCTGCTCATAAAACATTTTGTACATTTTTAAGAATATGCTTTCTGTCTTGACTTCAAATGAATTTTATGTAGAGTCTAATGTTATTTATTACAACTTTTTAATGATACAACCAGATATAAATAGAGCAGTTTTAATAAAAAAAAAAATTATTTATTACAAAAGTACATGTATCATAAATACTAAACTTTGCTGGAGGTAATATGTCAATTCTATTTGATGTTGAAATAAATGGCCACTGTACGTAAATAGAACTATAATGTGCTTACTTGAAGCATAAACTAATCTCCCATTTAATGGTTATTATTTGGGAAAAAGATATTTTTAATTATTTTATTTAAAGTGATCTGAAAACACAAGCTTCACGAGATGATCATGCTTCATCTACATGCAGTGAGTAAAGTTTCATTTATCATCACGCTTACATATAAGATGATTCTTTGAACAATGGCAATTATTTTTAAACTATATTCAGTATATGTTTTAAATACGTACTATAAGAGAGAGTTTGGTGATGTTCTCTTAATGATGCCAACATTCTTTGATCCATCCACTGAAGAGTTGCGTTACACGAAAAGAAAATTATCCAACAACTTATGTATGTTGGGTATGTTAAGTAATAAAATTAGCTTTCCTTTTATACTTCATATAAAAAGATGCATTTGACATAGTTATATTTTTCTTCATTTAATGCAACTTTTTATGTATTTGTTCTTACAAGTAAAAAGTTCATATCTGCACATTTAGTAAACTTAAAATACGCATATTTTTCAAAAAGAAAAAGTAGATAATTCTTCTTTTTCATGCTAGAATCATATATGCTTTTTGTTAATCAAATATACAGATACTGTTTTTTGTTTTTTACATGTTATGTTTCAAGAAAAGACTATTACTCTGACTATAAACTTAATTTGCAGTTTTATAATATTGATTAGAAATTTAAATGTTAAAATATGTTCAGATAGCAGAGAGGTTTACTAATAATTGCTTATCATTTAACTTGAACTTGAAAAATATTACAATATTTTTTTAGCCAGTTATTACTTAAAATAATTACTTTTTTTTTTATAAAATATATTTGAAACAATAGTATTTTGCACCTGTTGTTTTTTAGACAAAAAAATGAGTTTTTCCCAGGTATACAAGTACAGTGAAATTACATAAAGCATGTTTTTATGAATTTTCACAAGCTATTCATGGATTTCTGATAAATTTTTCCTATTCAAATTATTCTGAAGTAAATATCAAAGCTTACAGTCACTTTAAGATATAATTTTTAAGATTTAAAGTACCGGTAAGTGCCATGTCACAAGTCAATGTTCCTATTAAAATCTGACAAATAGAAGCAATCTTAGCATAAATCTTATGTTTTAATTCATAATTATCTATTGTTGAAATGAAAATACAGTAAAACGAACTTCAAAACCATTTTATTTCTTTCTAATGTAAGACAAAATTCACTAATGCCTGTATTCACCACCAAGGATCAAGCATAAGAATTACAAGTTAATGAATAATCATTCATATTTTATTTTCATTTTCTTATAGAAATTATCATTACATCATAATTAATTAATAAACTTAGAAAGAAACATAAACTGATGACTAACAGTTATATTAAATGTCATCTGTAGTCAGCAGTTTATTCTAAATTTCCAAAACTTACAATTGTTATACATTAATTTTATCTCAAATAATAATAAAATAAATTCCTATCCTACGTAAAAATATAAAAAAATTTATGAAAGATGAAATGTATTACAGTAGAAGTTTGTTAATTTAAATCCATATAATCCACAATGTTCAGTAATCCGGCATTTTGAATGGAATTGTCCCATAATAATCGGTCATGCTAGTATTACAAACACACAAATCATTGTGAATATTTATTGTGTACAATATTCTGTTTATTAATGTTTTCGAAGGTTTTTCAATCGATCTTAACACACACTAATCACGCACTGTGTCGTCTTCAGAGTGATAAAAGGATGTGCAATTTGCAAGCGTATAGTAATGTCTCTGGTAAAAAAAAAAAATATAGTAATATCTCCAACATTCAGATTGCATGTACTGTTACAGAATTTTGAGAAAAGACAAAAATATCCGATAATTCGAGTCTAGTGATGGCAGATTAACGAGTTTCTTAATTGGGCCAACCAGTGGCCAAGCGGTTCCATTCCCTGAACACTGGGCGTTTGGTCGTAGGTTCACACCTCGCCAGGACGGACTGGCCACGTGGAGTTTTCTGGGTTTTCTCCACGTCTGTATCGCCTGAATAGGGGCCAGTTACCCTTAAAAAACCTCCCTGAAGGCATCCCTCCCTAAGCAGATCGCCCAAGTGTTGCGTTGCCATAACTTAACTAAACAAACAACCTTAACGTCCGAAAGTCTTCATATAAAACTTGTTTAAATAAAAATAATCTTGTCAAAATGCTAGAATAATTGCTTTTATGTGACAATAATATGTTTATATTTTTGCAACAGATTGTATAAATAAAGTACATGAGACTTATGTTCTCGTAAATGTCACGTTTATGGAAAAATTCTTGGGCTGCAATTTGAAAAAATTGTAGAACTATAAATTCCGGCTGTTGTTCCTTGTCAGTCTGTCATTCCTTAATCTTGAGAAAGGAGTTATAAAGATTAATGTCAAGGCCAAATATGGAAAGCTTATGGGAAGGAGACCAGATTAATTGTATACGAACTTCTGTACAACCGGAAGTAACGTTACTTCGATTCAAAATTTTTCCTCTGAACAGAGTTAGATAGATACCAGCACGACTCTATTCCTAACAGGAACAGTGTGATGTGCAGGGGTAAGGCACTACTAAAATAATTGAGAACATTGTGACGAAAAGTTGCAGCTCGGCATTGTGACGATGTCACAATAAATAATCGCCCTTTAGAATTAGTTTGGTGTATTTGGTTACGGCAATGTGACACGTGAGCGATCTGCCGAGGGGATGCCTCCCGGGAGGACTTTTATAGGAACCTGAACCCTATTTAGGTGTTGTTAACATGAAGAAAACTCAACATGGCCAGCCCGTTGGCCATGCCTGAACCCATGACAAACTAACTACCAGTGTTCGGTGGTTTTATACACTCGGCTATTGGAGGGCTCTTATTAAAATTAAAAAAAATACAATTCGGAAATGAAAAAACAAGAGTCCTTAGATGTGGAAAATTAAATACTTATATACATACTATAGAATTTCAATAAGGTAACACTTCCATTCCATGCACGCAAGTGCTATATTCTACCTGTCTCAGTAATGATATAGCACGTCTAATTTGCGCTATATCATTGTCGCAGTAATTAAGTGAATATAATGTATATTTTAAAAAAATTATATAGTTTTTTGTAAGAATTATATGTAGTTTATGGTTTTTAAAATGTTTTGCCAATAGATGACTCTACGTGTAAATCAGCAAACAGAACATAGAAACTAATTGATTTATAGAAATCCAATGTATATTTTGGGGTGGGATGTACGACATTATCTAAGTTAGGAGTTTATAAATGTAACTGCTGAATTTCCTAGAAATTGGTTGAATGGCCTAGGAGTGTAACGCGAACAAACATTCTCATTTACATATATAAATTACACTACGGTAGACTCTTGTTAATTAGGCCATTTATTGAATAGATGATGTGCTAGATTTCTCAGAGAGTATGGACCTGAAGGCATTGAATGATGTGACTGTTGTCCTGTTTACTGATTCTTTTTGGAGGTGACAAATATGCCACTCTGACCTCTGTGGCGTATTTTATGGAAACGGGAGGGATAGACGAATGCACGTGTTAAAAAATTGACAAATTAGTTAGTTTATCTGTTTTTATTTGTGTAAGTACGTTTGTGTAATTAAAATCAACTATGTATGAGAAGTAAATTTCACAGAAAAGTTCTATATGTATCATTGCTTGTGTGTGACCATTACGTCGGCAATGCCCAAATCAGGACTGACACCATCTGTGACTTTAGGGGCACAGGAATCCTCCCATTACACATGTAAAGAAATTCGAAAAACATCGACGCGGCCAACCGGTAGTCTGGGATTCAGTGGTTATTTCACTGGGCCACTGGTAAGCAAAATTAAATGTATACAGGACTATACATCACATATATTATAATCAAGTTTTTAATTTATTTAATATATGCTCTCCACCTCAAACGACTCTATTCCTAACAGGAACAGAGGCGAGACACCACTAAAATAATTGAGAACATTGTGACGAAATATTGCAGCCTGGCATCGTGACAATGTCACAATAAATAATTGCTCATATTACCTTTGAATTTCCACTTTATTCTACTAAAATCTATTAATTTCGTTCTGTTAAAATATCGATAAAATATTGAAAATTTTCTGTTTACAATATCGTTATATGAAATTATAGATTCAATCTTCTTTTCAAGTAAATTTATGCTAATTTCTACTCTTCCCCAAGTAATGTCCTTCAAGTACAGAATTTCTTACGTATTGATATAATGAGAAATCGATGAGTAGATGTTCTATATAATATTCTATAGATGACGAGTAATATTTTCAATTATACTACTCATCATCATCATCTATACATGTATTTTTTTAATTAATTTACAGTAGTGTCATTAAATATAATAATTTACTTTTACAGTCTTCCATTCAATAATAGCATGAGAAGCAATATGATGAATTGATAAATGTTGGGATTTTTTTAAAATAAAATAATAGTTATAATTTAATAACAAGATTAAAATATACGCTATTATTTTTAATGGAATAATGAAAGTTCTTAACAATGAAAAGTTTTAGGGACTATCACCCTCGAGATCAGTATATAGTGATTTGTTAATGAATAAGACTTCTACATACAGTAGATCCCCTATAACACTGTAGATAATTCCGTGTTATATGAATTCCATGTTGTACGAGTCACTTAGATTTTACAAATACGTGAGCCGTTCATAGCCCGGCATACGTATTTGTAAAATCTAAGTGACTCGTACGACATGGAATTCATATAACACGGAATTATCGACAGTGCTATAGGGGGGTCTACTGTAATATCCTCCATTGTGGGCATGGTCAAATCTACAAAGAGTATGGATAACGGACCACATGGAGGAAAGAGTTGTCCATGAATACTGGGAGAAAAAAAAATTGTCCATGAATACAGTATACTTTCGCTAATTCGGCCATTTCTTCCCCAGTGTGATAACAATTACAAAGAGTGTATAGGTCTAAAGGCAATGAATGACGTAACCTTTCGCCTGAATTTATTCTTTTTGGAGACAGGCAGAAAATAATAGTGCGCTGACATGCAATGCTGTAGATAGAAATGAAACTCTAGTAAACAAGTGTGACACGACTAACAGTTATAAGGAAACGGAAGCGTATAGGCGATGGTACTAAAAGATATGCCGGATTAGCGAGAGCCTATTGTATTATTGGCTTGGCTGTCACTGAATCTGGGAAAAGCAAGAAGAGAATTGAAAGACACCGAAGAAAGCAAGCGTATAAAGATTATTTACATTAAATTATTAGTTTAAATTTAGTCGGTTTTTCGATTTTGTTTAATTTCGTGTATCGGTTCGATAACAGAAGGGTAATATCAGAAATAAATAAAATACAGTATCATATATTTTATAAACAGAAATGATTTTCTAAATATTTTTACACGAATGTAACTAATTACTTTTTGTTTTGGATTGATGGAATAACTGTCGATATGTCAAGAGGATGCCTCCCACGTGTACTTCTAAAGGAAATTTGCATCTATTTACGTATTAGACGTGAAAAAATCCGGAAAACTCCACGTAGCCAGCTAATTGGTGACACGCCATCCCACGACCAAAATATCAGTGTTCAGTGGTTTTATCCACTTGGTCTTTTACTTGGAATTAAGGCTGATTGTAACCAAAGCAACCTTAAGCTTGACTAATGTATTATATCAAATATTTATTAATAAAATAAGAAATAAAACTACATTTAAAACATTTACAGATACATTCACATAGAAAGAAAGTTTGTCTTGATATATACACTATCTCATAGTAACATGTATACTAATATACCGAAAGCATTTAAAATCTAGCTAATACATGTAAATCTTTAAATTTTTCACTGTTGCTTATAGTTCAAGTTTAGTTTCTTTCTTTTCGATTGATTGCGTGATTGCCCAAGGTTGTAGCTCTGCAGTTGCTGCTATAAGAAATACAAAAGCACTCAAACAATAAAACGAAGATGCCAAATAGAATACGTAGCTCCATTGAACTATATCTCCTTGCTGAATAAGAAAATATAAAAATATGTATAGCATGAATACTTAAGATAAAAAAATCCATAAGTTTCAACTTACGTCTTTGTCTAAGATGAGTCCAGCAACATAGGGCGAGATGATTCCAGTGATACTGGACAAACCATTGGTTAATCCAAAGAGGATACCTGAAATAAGAAAACTAGTAAAGAATTTGTTAAAAACCATTATATAATAACATATTAATTAACCAGTTTATTCCCAAAAATCTATTTAGTGTTTAAATCATAGAAGCTGGAACACTGAGATATCATGAAAGTCAAATTATATACAATTGATATAAAAACCTTGATTTTACCTGAAAAATCGGGAGCCAAATCGAGCACAATTGCAACATCTCCTGCCATACAAAAACCAAAGAATCCCATAGAAAAAGCTAAACACAAGATTACGTTAATGCTATTGCAACCGATGAAAGGAATCGATAAGATGCAAAGTCCCGGGCCAATTGTACCTTCATAAAACAGAAAACATAAAGGATTTGTTTATTTTGATAAATACGATTTTAAAATTATCATAAAATTAGAATTTTTACCAAGTGCTTCAGCTAATTTTCTGATGTTAGTTATACTTAACCATCCACGTCTTCTTACAAAGTCTGCCATAAAACCAGAAAGTATAATTGTTACAACATCCAAGGCGTATACCAATGCATTCATTACACCATTCTGAAAATTTTATATTATACAATATAAACACATTGATTTTATTAACACAAAAAGAAAACATAAAAACATACCTCATGAATAGGAAAATGAAGAATTATTTGTAAATATGACGGAAGTTTAGTCAATATTGTATAATAACCAAATCCCCAACATACTTTTGTGAATGCTACAGTCCACACGGCTCTTGAAGTTAATATATCTTTCCATGGTATGCTCAATTTCTAATTAAGAAAAACAAAGTAAATTTGTAAAATAAATAAAGCAAACGTTAAAGAAAAAAACAGAATATTGGCATTACACAGTCTTCTGAAGCTACATTAGCCACATTTTCATTTAAAAATATTAGTTCTTTATTAGATATCCTGGGATGGTTTTGCGGTCTATCGTAAATCACAAACAGTAAACACAAGGAAAGTACAAGTCCACAGGCTCCTGTAGAAAAAAGTTTATATAAAAAGTAAATAGAATAATTTAATAAAGGAATGAAGAATAAATTATATTTACCAAAAGTATAGAAACTTGAAGGCCATCCTGCATAATGGCAAAGATATCCTGTCGCGATTAAACCAACAATATTACCTACTTGGATACCACTGTAAGATAATGATGATAACGTGGTCTTTTCGCTTACCGGACTCCATCTAGCCAGGAGAGAGAAAGAGGCATGAAAGGAGATACCCTATAATAAAAAATATATCAATATATACTATATAAATAACATTCTTCTATGGAATATCATAGAATTTATATCTTACTTGCGCTAATCCGACGATTATTTGAAATAACGATATGACTATAACACCAATATCTGCAGTGAAAGGTGTCAGAAGAACGAATACTGATGATACAAACGTGGAAATTACGAATACTTTCTTCGGTCCTAATAAAAACGTAGTGGAACCACCCAACAGTTGTGCAAACACGCTGCCATAGAAATAACTTCCTAGAATTATTCCTTGGGTTGACTGTGTCCAGATATAGGAACCCTACAAAATATAAAGTTAGAAATGAATATATACAGTATTTTACTAATTAAAAAATAAATCATTAATATCTTTTCTTTGTATCATTATGGTTTGATGAAATGCCTACGAGGACACATCAGAATATGCCTACGTAGAGGGGTGTTCACGGGTTTTATGTATCTAACATCTAAATAGTGGCCAGTTTCTCATATAAAATACTCCCGGAGGTGGGAAGACACATGAAAAACCGGAAAACTCCATTTGGTACGGTGCGAACCCGCTATTAATTAAGTTTACATAAGATGTGTATGGCTTACTGGCTTCGTTATATGCAATCTATACGTGTCATTTAGATATATATATTATATTCATAAATACATGTATTTTTATATACATAAATATAGTAAATGCACATTGAAATTATTCATGTGCAATATATAAATATTTATTCCACTTTTTAAACTGCCTTAGATTATACATGCATATACAAAATGCTTCAAAAAACCGCGAAAAAGGTGGGCATTCACTGCGGTAGGGATTATAGAACCGTACTTTTTTGAGAACTGCACACAGCATAGCATAATTAAATAAGGATACACGTTTCCATTATTTTCTGTAGTGGAAATTTGTACCCATGTTCTTGAATTAACATGAAATCGCAACAAAACTAATTTACCCATTAAACAATGAATTTTATCGAAGTAATATACAATAAATCAGGGTTGATTAGAATATTCGTCGATATAAAACGAGAGAACTTGATACCACACAAGAGAAGTAAATAAGGAAGTTATCTAACACTTCTGTATTTCGTAATAAGAAAATAAACGTAACTTGAGGTAATTAGTAAGCAAAACAAATAAATAAAGTTTATAGAGATATAGTTCAATAACCGCACAACCTCGTTACAATTCGATTAATGGAATAAGCTAGTGTTTCAACCAAAGTACCGTAACGACTCTTCAGCGGTGCCACCAATGGATTGATCGAAGAAGACAACGCAACATTTTACGATTTGCCAGGAGGAATGCCATCCGATAGGACTTTCTGTGGAATAGTGGCTACTATTCAGATGTTAGACACGTGAAAAAACCCAGAAAACCCACCTGACAAGCCCATTGGTGAGACGCGAACCTCGTGTGACCCAATGCCGAGAAATAGTGCTGAGCAGTGCCATAGCACTTCTCACCTTCATTACCAAAAGTATAAGGAAGTAGGGATGTGACAAGAAAAACGTTTTTTATTCAGACAAATGTACTAACAGGCAAAAAAATATTCTTTTTCTAGTTTTCACATTATTCTTGACCAAAAATAAAACATGTGGCACTCATGTTTATAAACATTTTTAGTTACACTTTCTATCAATTTTTAGGAGATTTCCACGAGGGTCCTTTTTTGCTAATTGCTAAAATTGTTTGCAAATTCTAAAAAATTGCATTGTCATCGAGAATGCACACGTATTCAAAATTTCAATCAGATCGGAACTTTTTTTAACTTAAAGTCTTTTGCCCTGTAGGCACTAAGAAGGCCTCTCATAGCAAGCTCGTTATGGGTTCGGCCAGGCCCACAATGGTGTAGTCGCGTGGTGAGGGACGGGGCCGGACATATTCAGACGGACCATCACCTGAAAATTACAGGGGCCTTTCCACCCGTCTGGATTTAATAGATCGGAAGAAACTGAGTTATAAGATTTATCTGGACAGACACATTAAGTTAACGAAAAGCGTATAAAAATTATCCAGTGTGGGTGCCATTATTACAAAAAGTTTCAAAAACAATGGAATAAGGTAATTCAAGACATGGGTGATCTGCCAACGGTGAGTGCCTGTCAGGCAGACTTTCTATAGGAAACTGGCTCCTATTTGGGTGTTACAAACGCGAAGAAAACGCTAAAAATTCCACATGGCCAGCCCGTAAACCCACGATCGGTGGTCAGTAATTTCATCCTCTCGGCCACTGGTGGGCCGTCGAATCCGTGATTAGAATACAATAAAACCTTGGGTTTCGTCTGTTTGTTAAGTTATGGCAACACAAAACTTTGGGTGATCTGCCTAGGGGGATGCTTTCCGGGAGGTCTTTTAAGGGAAACTGGTCCCTATTTAGGCGTTACAGACGTGGAGAAAACCCGGAAAACTCCACGTGGCCAGCCTGTCTGAGCGCGGCGCGAACCCACGACTGAACCCCCGGCATTCAGGGTACGAAGACCACTTAGCCACTGGTGGGCCTCGGGTTTAGTACACTTCTGTTTAGGAACAATTCGGTTCATATAGAAATGTTTGATTGCTTTCTGATTTTAACCTTTAAGACCCACAATGTTTTGTTGTTAAAGGTTAATCTTCGTATTCAGTAAAGTTTCTGTAAACATTTTTAGATAAGTGCTATTAAACTTTTAACTGTAGGTAAGCAATCATTCGTAAAATAACGAACGAAATACAGCAGTATATCGGTACTTGAACATCGCGAATCCTGAACGAAGTTACACTAAATACAATACTAAACGATAACGCAATCCACCGCCCTCTTGCTTACGTCGAGGGCCTCTTCGACGTAGGCAAGAGGCTTGGTGACCTGAAGAAATAAGATAAGACTATCCTCCTCTACGATAAGAAATGACATAAAAATAAACGGAACACACATCCACTGATCTTTTGTATTTTGAACTGTTGCTGATTATTTCTTATGGGTATGTAAATAAGTGGTTTCTAGAGGTATTGTAAGCTATTGTTGTGTATGAATAATAACGACAAGCGTTACATATTTATAAATACTTCCACACTTTTCTGCTATTTTATGCAATGATTTATGAATTTGAGAACACAATTTATTCTATTTATGAATAAGATTAATAATTATTTACCTCTTCGTAACCGATGGTAATATTTGAATGAGTTTGGTTTGGACATTCGTCGGACGTTGTTTCATTTTGCATGTTAAAAATAGCCGTGTGATTGACCATGGCTAGAATGGAAACACTTAGTATAGATCTTTGGCAGTATAACAATGTATAGGTCAAAAATAAAAATAATGCCAGGACATAACGAGCGGGAGGGCAAACTGAAAGAAAAAAAATAAGTGGTTAATATTGAAATACAGCAACTAAAACCAAATGAAGATAAATAAAGGCAAACTTAATGTATACACAGTTTAATCTTAGAAACAGCTTTGTGAATGTAGTGTTCAATTTTATTTAAATGACAGTGAGAGACAAATATGTAGTATGTGAAGAGTAAGCTTGTGTTTAAACCACAGTTGCCAGATATCCCGTTTTTTTCAGTAATGGATCTAGGGACGTGAGGACTTTATTCTAAAAACTGTTCTTAGGCCAAACCTGTCATAGGCCAAACAGATAGGCCAAACATTAAAACAGATATAACATTCAATACTCATATTGCATCAAAATAACTTTTATCGTCCGTAAACCCTGATAATTTGATCGGATGACCGAATCGTTAGGACGTCATTCTTCCGCTTTGGGGGACCCGGGATCGAATTCTGAAGGTCTAAAAATTCACTAGTTTTTCGGGGGGTGATCTATCTGTATTACTGTTCCACCCCCACCAACCGGCTAACCTGTCATGGGCCAAACCCACGATATGTTTCGAATAGAGTTTCAAACCAAATTACGAATGTACTAGTTGTGATGTATAGCCCCTGAAGACCAACAAACTCCTTAGTGTGGAATAAAGATGTGAAACTAACACTCACACTACCCTTTACAAGTCGAATAAGATAGGAACTTTACTTGTATCTGAGTAGAAACAATTTAAAATTTCTAGTTTTAAGTACATTTCGAAGTGTGAACATTTAGAAGAAAAATATAATAGAAAATAGAATAGATTCTGTATAGTCTTTTCCATTATAACAAAGCATAAATCGACCTCTACTCGAATTGAACCTTAAATAAAATATTAGAAGTCAACGTTATTGAGTCATATAATAATCAATCATTTGTTTTAATGCTTTTAATTAAAATCTTTTCACTAGAGAAGCGAATGTATTAAGTATTAGCTTCAATTCTTTGTTTTATTAATTTATACAAGAAAAATTTTAGTAAATTATAGAAGAAAATTCAAGAAAATAATGAAAGATTAATCGCTAAACTTCATTCTAATTCATTTTAAATTAATCTACTCAAACTTACCTTTCAAATTCATATTTATTCTGTGTTATTTCTTTTCTTAACAGTGTGATAAGAACTGTAGAATTTTTCTTTTCTAGATATATAACAATATAAAATTACGATATAGAATCACTTGCATGGGAAATTTTCCATAAAAATTTATTCATATTTCTATCATTTATTCTTTATTTTATCTTCTATCATAAGTAAATAACCAACATCCACACTAGAAACAATGTCATTCCCAAATGAAATTTGAACTCTATTTATAAAGCTGAATAATTTATTTTTCTATCTGATATGTCTACCACAGTCACGTGGTATCGTTTTACAAATAAGTTTATACTCTAATCACGTGAAAGTTTTTAATAGCCTTAATTACTTTATAAGAGAAATATTAAATATCGTATTAAATATAAATATAGTAAATGCCANCGAATTATTGAACTTCACACCTTTAAATCATATGTATTGGCATTTTATACGAAAATTCTCAATATAAAATTGATTGAGTGATTTACTTTGTTTGATGGAGTACGGCAATGACAGCACATGGGCAATTTGCCAATGGGTAACGTCTCCCAGATGGATTGGGAGGGCTGATCCATATTTATTTGTCAAACACGTGGAGAGAAGAAAACCTGGAAAACTCCACGTGTTAGTCGGGTTAAGCAAACTGCAGTAATTCCCAAAATATATAAGTGTTATAAATATATAAAACTATAAAATACCTATCGAGAAATACTGAAATACAGTCGACCCCCTATAACACTGTAGATAATTCCGTGTTATATGAATTCCATGTTGTACGAGTCACTTAGATTTTACAAATACTTGAGCTGGGCTATGAATGGCTCGAGTATTTGTAAAATCTAAGTGACTCGTACAACATGGAATTCATATAACACGGAATTATCTACAGTGTTATAGGGGGTCGACTGTATTTCAGTATTTCTCGATAGGTATTTTATAGTTTTATATATTTATAACACTTATATATTTTGGGAATTACTGCAGTTTGCTTAACCCGACTAACACGTGGAGTTTTCCAGGTTTTCTTCTCTCCACGTGTTTGACAAATAAATATGGATCAGCCCTCCCAATCCATCTGGGAGACGTTACCCATTGGCAAATTGCCCATGTGCTGTCATTGCCGTACTCCATCAAACAAAGTAAATCACTCAATCAATTTTATATTGAGAATTTTCGTATAAAATGCCAATACATATGATTTAAAGGTGTGAAGTTCAATAATTCGATACCCTATAATCCGGGATTGTCCAGCAAGTAAAGTATTACGCGAATCGAAATTTGTGGTGAAGAGTACTGTTTATTTACATTTTTCCAGGCTATTGAAACAGTCTGAACACAGTATAGTCGTGCACTTTCTAAACATTACTATTTTCAGACAGAATGAAGAAAGTGCTTAAACAAATAGGAAACATACAGCAATATATGCCGATACACAATACCTGCAATGTTTAGATCAAGTGTAATATATGAAATTTTGCTAAAATATAAAGAAACGTTCGATAATCCGGCTCCACTCTAGTTTCATGAATGCCGGTGTAAATCCTGAAGGAAAGAAGTTATTTTCTTATCCTTCAGGATTTCCTAAAATGTCCAAGGATTATTCTTTCTTTTCTATTTTCCAGGAATCCTTTATCAACCCTGGATTATATTTTGATCCAGGTTTTAAAAGGATCTTAAAATGAATATCTGAATTTTAATAATGATATTTATTAATATTAATATGAGTAAATTACTATAATTATATAATTAATAATTGTTAATGGTGCTAATTACAATAATTTATAATGATAATAATAGTTATTATAATTATTAATCATTATTAATTGTTCATTAATGATGCTCATTATGTATACTTCACGTCATATATAAAAATAATATCTTCATTATTGAGTATATATTTTTTTCATGTAACTGATATAACGAAATTAAATTTCTTATTAGAATAATTTAAGTAGGAGGTATGGAAACACGAGTAAGATATGATGAGACATGGAATTCATACTCTCCATCTTCCATTTCTAAAAGAAGGGAAGAAAGGACAGTCATGGAAGAGCTTAATGTAAAAGTAAAACTAAGTAAAATAATAAAAATTATTTTATTTTACTTTCTGAAACATATTTTTATACATATATGTATATATATAAGTCGTTTTATAGTTATGCACAAGCCTGTTATCGATGCTCTCTGGCATTAATCAATGGAACCGGAACGAAGGATAACTGCTTTGCAGAAGAAAATAGGGAAAAATCCTTAAAAACAGGAGGAAAAACTGCTTTGTACGTTCAAAATATCCAGAAGAAAATAGGAAAAAAAATCCTTAAAAACAGGAGGAAAAACTGCTTTGTACGTTGAAAATATCCAGAAGAAAATAGGAAAAAAAATCCTTAAAAACAGGAGGAAAAACTGCTTTGTACGTTGAAAATATCCAGAAGAAAATAGGAAAAAAAATCCTTAAAAACAGGAGGAAAAACTGCTTTGTACGTTGAAAATATCCAGAAGAAAATAGGAAAAAAAATCCTTAAAAACAGGAGGAAAAACTGCTTTGTACGTTGAAAATATCCAGAAGAAAATAGGAAAAAAAATCCTTAAAAACAGGAGGAAAAACTGCTTTGTACGTTGAAAATATCCAGAAGAAAATAGGAAAAAAATCATTAAAAACAGAAGGAAAAACTGCTTTGTATGATGTTTTAAATACTCAGAAAGAGATATGGGGTAAGTATTTAAAAATGATTATAAATTCAGTTAATCTCAGATTATTTAAACAATTATTATTACTTAATTTATATATTCACATGTCCAGAAAACTAAAAAAGAAAAAACTGCCTTCATATAATATTACATAAGAAGAAATAAATTGAAGCATCCTGCTTCCTTATTGTTTTAAATGAAAACTGATAACGATTTCACCTGATATTCTCCTTTAATAAATAATAACAATTTAAAAAAATAAATTTCATAAATAACGTAATTATAAAACAATAATAAACGAATAGCCAACAGCAGAGAGATGATTGTAAATCTATAAAATGTAAGTAATGAACGAAAATATTATATAAAATGCTTTCGATTTAAATATTTCTTTTACAATTTTTCATAAGTATTTATAATTTAATTTTAAAAAAATCAGTAATAATGTTGTTATAATAACTTAACGTTTAATTAGTTTACATTCTTATCTAGGATTAAAAATTCATAAATGATTTATAGGGATGTGTATTAATTAATATTTAAAAACTTACTGAGAAGGGTTCTGATTCATAAACCCAAGTATTTAGTTACAGCAGTAAACAGTAATGTTGACATGAAAAATATGCGAATTCATTATTTATTAAAAACAACGAAAAGAATAAAGACTAAAACAAATCAGCAAGTTGGAATACCAGGAATTTTTCGGAGGTGGTCTGTCCAAAATATGTTTGAACCCGTCCGGCATTCCATTGAGGACCCGCCAAACCCATGGCCCATCAGCAGACGAGTGGATAAAATCACTAATCACTAGTCATGGGTTTCGTGGGTTCGTCTCTGACCACGTTGAGTTTTTCGGACTTTCTTCACGTGGGTATCACCTATTTAGGTGATACCCACGTGAAGAAAGTCCGAAAAACTCAACCTGCTAAACAGGGGCCACGTTCTATGAGAAACTGACCCCTAAATAGGGGCCAGATTCTCATAAAAATTTTCTTGACAGTATGTTGCTTTGTCGTATTCCACAAACCAAACCATACCGAACCCATGATGAGTATGGAAAAAAGGTCCCTATCAATGTAGATAAAGACTTAATGAAAGTATTACTAAACACCTTAAATTCACTCAATTTTCTTTAAAATTATTGCATTTTAATATTAGATTTTATTGTTTTATAAAATTATATTTATATTTTAAGAATTTATGCTGTACATATTAATATTTATTAAGGAATGTGTATGCTAATTAATTAACTTTGGCAAGACCCAAAGTTGGAACGTCAAAATAGGGAGGAGGAGGGAAGGAAGTGAGGAAGGGAGCCAACGGACCACTCACGAAATATTCCTGAGTCTACATACAGGATTCAATGTACCCCCCGAGACTAACTACCAGTGTTCAGTGGTTTTATCTACTCGACCCTTGGTAGGCATTTTCAAACTCGGAAAAAATGTCAAATTTAATGATAATTAACTTTATAAATTAATTAATTCATTCCCTATTAATCAAAGAAATTCTATATTCTTTAAACAAAAATCTCATAATTATCTGCCAAAATATAAAATTAATATTTAGCTTAATATCTGTATACCGAAAGCTCTTAATTACCGTTTTACAAGGTTATAATTTGACTCGATATATGAGATAACATTGTATTGCTGACAAATTTATAAACTATAAGTTATTTATCTTTGCATAAATTTGATAATTTCATAGTATAAATCTTTAAAATAATCATGAATTAATCATTAACCTTATATAATGTTTATAATTATTATGATAATGAAGACAATTCTTAGTTTTTTATACGCTTTTTATTAACTTACTTTGTCTGGCTGTTTGTCTGTTAACGTCAATTTTCACACGCTTTCCAATTTCCGATCTAGTTGTAAACTTATATCGTTGAATAGCCGCAATTCTGTTTTCCCATAGCACAGAATATTTGATCCTCTGTTTATTCACACCAATAATCAATTGTATCCATTGATTTCCATGCACTTTGCAATAAGTTCCAGTGTATTTTAGTGGAAAAATAAATTGAAACTGTCAATAGGGGTGATAGAACAACCTTATAAACATGGCCACTGATTACATTACGCTGTTTAGTTCTTCCTCTTCAACTATATTTTCTTCATCACTACATAACTTCTCACGCTATTTCCGTCAAATTACTTCCTTTATCAGAAATCTGCAATAAAATCCTCGTCTTCACTATTACTTTCTCTAAATATATAGTTTAAATCATCGTTATAATCTATAACACGGAATGGAAAGCCCATAAAACTGATAGAAAAATGTGACTAAGATTACTATAATAAAAATTCTGATACATTTTATTATGCCCACAAGTGGCCAAATGAATAAAAACAACTAAACACAGGTAGTTTGTTATTGTTGTTTTTGCATTCCCAATGGGTTGGCCACGTAAATTTTTTGGTTATTCTTTCGTTAGTAACGCCTAAACAGAGGTAGAAAGTCTTCTCGTGTGGCATCCCCCTAGAAATATTGTCTACGTATCGCGTTGCCATATATAATTAAATTTTTTATTATTAGTAATTTATAAATAAGTAAATACATGTCCCCTACATGTTACCCATTGAACACTGGTAGGTGACTAGCACAAATCAGTGACCAGAATACTGATCACCGATTCATACCTCACCAACGAGCAGGACATGTGAAGTTTGTCTGGTTATGTTCCATGTGTAACACGTAAATAGAGCCAGTTTTCCATAGAAAGTCCTCCTGAGTGGTACCCCTCTTGGCATTTTCACAAGTGTTAAACATCAATAATATGCCTATGCAAATATCATTATAATTATGACTTTAATTGATTTGTGGAAAGTAATCAAACTAATTTTTCATAGGCTCTATGCCATAAATTTGAGTTTGGTTGAGCTATCTAATTAAATTAATACCCCCTTAAAACGTTAGTTTATTTAAATGTGGTATTTCATACAATTATAATGCAAAACGTTTATTAATCATAAAAGCGGAAAGTCCACTATAGTTTGTTAATGATTAATCAAATATTTGTTTATAGAAAAACAACAAAATGAAAAATACCCGCATTATTCAGCGTGACTAATTTATTTTCTTTATTATTTTGAAAAGGCTCCATCAAAACTGCTGAATAAATTCATATTTCATTAAAAAAAACTTTATTATGAATGCTATAATATATAAATTTACAGGCATTATTTCATTATTAGAATGTTGAAGAGTAATTACTTTGTAGATTTTCTAACAAAGAATAAAAACCGTTTAAAATAATATAGATTTTGTACCCACCAGTGGACTAGTATACAGTCCACTACACACCAGACTATAGCTGATTGTGTGGAATTTTATGGGTTTTCTACGTAAATTAGGGTAATAGAAATTCCTCCAGATGCACCCCTTCTTGACATTCTATGTGTTGAGTTATGGCACCCTGTAAAACAATTTAAGTTTTGATAAATTCGTGTTAAATTCGAAAGTCATGCTTAATGTGTTCAAACCCACTTGTTATAATAACACGATGAAAGTTTTAATTTAATATTCTAAGCTTGTTTAGTTTTAGAAAAGAAACAACAAATAATATAATAATAAACTAAGATACAGTATCATACAAGCTTAAGGGATTAACGAAAGAAATCTTATCGCAGTGTCTAGAGTATCAGGGACTGTAAGTGCCAACTAATTTCTGATTTATTGAATACTTCATTCAGAATTTTGAAATAGGATGAGATAGAATGAGATAAAACAATACAATACAACAAAAGCACGACAGAATAAATTACATATTATTGTAATTATTAAATTCAAATCTGTTGAATTTCGATGAGTAACATTTTCACAGTTAATCGCATAAAATTAATTTATTATGCAAAGTATCTATATTTTAAAGGTCTTATACTCTATCATCTCACCTGGTACGGATAAAATCGGATAAAATCACTAAACACTGGTAATTGGTTCCAGGTCTGAGCCTCTNCGTTATAATCTATAACACGGAATGGAAAGCCCATAAAACTGATAGAAAAATGTGACTAAGATTACTATAATAAAAATTCTGATACATTTTATTATACCCACAAGTAGCCAAACGAATAAAAACAACTAAACACAGGTAGTTTGTTATTGTCTTTTTTTGCATCCCCAATGGGTTGGCCACGTAAATTTTCTGGTTATTCTTTCGTTAGTAACACCTAAACAGGGGTAGAAAGTCCTCTCTGGCGGCATCCCCCTAGAAATATTGCCCACGTATTCCGTTGCCATATATAATTAAATTTTTTATTATTAGTAATTTATAAATAAGTAAATACATGTCCCCTACATGTTACCCATTGAACACTGGGATTTGTATGATGTTTTAAATACTCAGAAAGAGATATGGGGTAAGTATTTAAAAATGATTATAAATTCAGTTAATCTCAGATTATTTAAACAATTATTATTACTTAATTTATATATTCACATGTCCAGAAAACTAAAAAAGAAAAAACTGCCTTCATATAATATTACATAAGAAGAAATAAATTGAAGCATCCTGCTTCCTTATTGTTTTAAATGAAAACTGATAACGATTTCACCTGATATTCTCCTTTAATAAATAATAACAATTTAAAAAAATAAATTTCATAAATAACGTAATTATAAAACAATAATAAACGAATAGCCAACAGCAGAGAGATGATTGTAAATCTATAAAATGTAAGTAATGAACGAAAATATTATATAAAATGCTTTCGATTTAAATATTTCTTTTACAATTTTTCATAAGTATTTATAATTTAATTTAAAAAAAATCAGTAATAATGTTGTTATAATAACTTAACGTTTAATTAGTTTACATTCTTATCTAGGATTAAAAATTCATAAATGATTTATAGGGATGTGTATTAATTAATATTTAAAAACTTACTGAGAAGGGTTCTGATTCATAAACCCAAGTATTTAGTTACAGCAGTAAACAGTAATGTTGACATGAAAAATATGCGAATTCATTATTTATTAAAAACAACGAAAATAATAAAGACTAAAACAAATCAGCAAGTTGGAATACCAGGAATTTTTCGGAGGTGGTCTGTCCAAAATATGTTTGAACCCGTCCGGCATTCCATTGAGGACCCGCCAAACCCATGGCCCATCAGCAGACGAGTGGATAAAATCACTAATCACTAGTCATGGGTTTCGTGGGTTCGTCTCTGACCACGTTGAGTTTTTCGGACTTTCTTCACGTGGGTATCACCTATTTAGGTGATACCCACGTGAAGAAAGTCCGAAAAACTCAACCTGCTAAACAGGGGCCACGTTCTATGAGAAACTGACCCCTAAATAGGGGCCAGTTTCTCATAAAAATACTCTTGANCAAGGTCATCCAGCTGTGTAAACAATGACTCATCAGTGTCAAATTTCTCAGAAAGGCGAGACAATGGAGAATAAAGTTTAAAGCTTTTTATTCAAAATTAACGCATTTATTTCGTTTTTTTCAGTTTTAAATATTATTTATGTTTAATATTAATTTATTATGCAAAGTATCTATATTTTAAAGGTCTTATACTCTATCATCTCACCTGGTACGGATAAAATCGGATAAAATCACTAAACACTGGTAATTGGTTCCAGGTCTGAGCCTCTTTTTTACTACCAAAATTCGTATTAGGAATTACATATTTCAATAGAATAAGCTCTCAGTTAGTGTTTTTCAGTTACTCAAAGAATTGTTTACCAAAAAATAGATATTCTACTTTTGGTTTGAGTATAAAATAGGTAATATTACAGTATACAATATTTTAGGCATATTAAAAATTTACCAAACATTTTATATCATGCGTTTAATTAATGTGAAGTATGCACTGTGACGAAGTGTATTAGCAATTTCTTGTAACAAAATAATAATAATGCTAAATTAAATAATGGCATACTAATGCTTTTATCTCATAAAGCTTTTAAATGATAAATATATTTGATATTGCAAAAAAATTAAATGTAATTAGCGGTATATTATATTAATTTACAAGAAAATCTCGGGCAAGTTACATAGTGTTACATAAAACTCGGGCTTTTGGACCCCCTAAAAATTTTTTTTTTTTGATTTTTGGAATGTTTTTTAAGTCTCCAAATTTTTTCAAAATTTTTTCCCGCGCGAAAAAATTTTATCGCGATTTTAATTTACCTTCAATGACGCACTATTCACGCTTTATTGCTTTTTAATTGTTTTTTAATGGGAGTTTGATATCAAATTTCATTCTTCGCTCTAAAGTTGTAGTGCACGGATTTTCCTTCGGTAAAGTTATTTAAAGCTACTTTATGATGTCGAAAACGACCTCCGATAGTTTTTAAATTTTTTTAATTAATAGATTTTATTACATATAAGTTTAATTAAGTCGGGGGGTCGGAAATCGCAATAAAAAACGTAATTTTTTAAAAATATTTAAAAATATACGACCAGCTAGTATTCACCCTACTATAAACCCGTCGCCTCCCGGGACTTCTATGAGAATGCCCCGGGAAATCCGACACCAGCTGTTCTCAAGGTCATCCAGCTGCATAAACAATGACTCATCAGCGTCAAATTTCGCAGAGAGGCTAGACAAAGGAAAATAGAATTTGAAGCTTTTTCTTCAAAATTAACGCATTTCTTTCAATTTTTTTCAGTTTTAAATATTTTTTATGTTTAATTACATTAATATCAAAAATTTCTTTGTACGCAACGGGTTGATATATCGAAATGTATTGTACCAGATAGCGTAAATGTACCAGAATGTATCTCAGATGTATATGAAACACAATAAAGTATTTAGTGACTACGTTTTACATTCGTAATTAATTTTTCTATAGAAATTCTTGATATCAGGGACATCAAGTAATCGTTCTGAGGTCAAAAGCTGTAATGGTGGTTGAAGGGATTCTTCATACAAGTTCTAACCTACTGGGTATTCTGTGTCTACTCAAAGTAAAAGTTTTATGAAAATTATAGACATAAATTAAAGATATTGCTTTTAGATGAAGAAAAGAAATAAAAATATAAATTCCTCGAAATTATTTTTGTTATTAAAATAATGTATTACAAATCTCTTCAATATAATAAAACAGTAAAGTTAATATTAAATGTATACTCGTTGGATCATTTACTGGTTAAAATTTGTAAACAACAGAATATACTGTAGTAGGTAAGAGTAGATAGGTAGAAGTACTAGCATTTTATAGATATGCAACGTCTCCTCATATCTTGTTTCATAGATTTCTTCTCGAAACTCGAATGTCCGATCCGCGAGACAAGGTGAGAGACGATGCCATAACCCTTGGCTTGAGAGCTATTTTTACTTTTCCGGCTGTAATATATAACAAAGATGAAAGTATGGCGATTCGGAAAAAATGACCCCAGGTTTTTACAGTTTTTGGACTTAGAACGCCTTGAAACATCGAGAAATGCGAAAAAGAAAAAAATTTGGGTGTACGATTTTGCTCATCTTGTTTGAAGCGTAATAACTCCTATGCTTTTTGTCAAAAATTTCTGAAATTTTCCAGAGTGATATTGTATTGTGTGTTAGGAGGATTGATGCTATTAAATTTTGGTGATTAAAGGTCGAGGGGGTAGGGAGATAAAGGAATTCGCGTGTATTTCGAGTAGGGTCGGACTTAATGACGATTTTACTCGTTATTAGCATTTATAATTTTTTCCTTTTTATAAAACCCACTTCTACCTTCAGAATTAAGCTTTCTGCTATTTTGTAATAGCTAAGAATATAAAACTTGGGCAATTCGTCGCCCGATTTTAACAAAACTTCTTTTGTTATTTTTCCTATTCTCGTTTCGGGAGTGGGACAATAACAAGTATAGACTGACCTACACAATTGATCTAACGTTAAACAAAAACGATGGCGCCCTGTTATCACATGACCAGACATAAATAACAATTGTTGGAAAAAGCCACGGAAAAACATATTATTACTTTTATATTTAGGGATTTAGAGTAAAAAACGTGCGAGCAATGTCGTAAGGTCTGCAGATCTTGTTGCCAGATTTGGCAATCTTTCCAGCCAGTTGTCGATTTGACAAGGATTTTTTAAATCTGGCGATATTTCTATACTATTATAAATTTATTTAAGATTCGTTCGCATTTTTCCTATAAATAGGACCGAAATCTGGCTCGGGCAATGTTAAAAATTACAATTGCCTAGGGCAGGGGTGGCGAACTTCTGGCACGCGTGCCCAAAATGGTACGTAAGGAGAAATCATCTGGCACGTTATGTATCTTACGCTCCTAGCCTAGAATCTAGATCATAAAGGAACCCGTTAATTGATTTGTAGACTTTTATACCAATCTAAGTGGTTAGTAAATAAAGTGTTCTGTAACCCATTTAGCTTTCGCGTTTTCATGTATTACAAACACCTGTAGAGTATGCTTAGTAGCGAGTATCGGTATCGGATCGTATTAGATAAAATTCGGTATCATATCAATTGTGTAAAAAATACACACGACTATAAATGCCTTTTCTCATCTGATAAATCGATATCTTCATTAATGACTCGTTTATGAACCGAAGATCAGGAGTCACGGCAGTGATTCGCAGCCAAGTAAAAAGTCACTGACTGACTTTATACAGGAATCAGTTGCCGATTTTCGGGGGTTGATTTCTCTCCACTAAACACCTAAAGTAATTTCGAATATCTGGTTAGAAAGAAAATTGTTTTCTTAGATAGTGTGCAAATTTTCAAGGATTTCTATAAAGAGGTTGCCGAAATAAAAGCAATTGAATAGTGCAAAAATCAGCAAAAATGTTGTATTCTCTTCATCCGTCACTTCAGACGCTTGTAGAGGAAAAACTAATGGGTCTAGAAAGCTCAAATTTTAAACTTAAACCTTTGTCGTCATCAGCGAGGTAATGGCAAAATTCCGAGTTGATAGATCAAAGTTCACCGATGTTACCCATAGAGCTAATTCAGTTTTGCGGCGTAATTTTATGCTTATAAAGATAAAATTGCACGAAAAGAAATGAATTTTATTCAAATTGTTACTCAAAATTACAAAATAAGCTTGGCGCTTGGAAGTACCCACATGATTTTTACCTGTATTTATCTTACATTTCGCCTTTGAGCGCCAAGCTTATCGTTACCAAAGAAAAACTGCTAATAAAAATTCGACCGCCTTCTAAATTGTCATAAATTTTTACTTGTCCAAATTTTTTTTTACATCTCAGGTGTTTTGTTTCATTATTTATTACTTACATTTAGCAAGATAATTACAGGGATAAAAGCACCGTAATTCATTACTGTCAACTGAATAGCATTATCGCATTCTCTTTAAAATTATCAAGTTTAAATGAAATTTAATTACATTTTATTCCAAATTTAAAACAACTCGAAATTAGATGCATAATATAGTTTTGTCATTTCTGCCCTGTGAGCGCTAAATAAGCCTTTTATCAACTCAATCGTATGTTAAACAAGGATTATTTTAAGTCCTCAAAATAAGTCTTTAAATCAGTTCAAGAGAAGCCACAAAATGTGTAGAAAATGTCTAGTAATATGAATTACTTTTCATTAAAACTATACTGAATCACAAAAAATTTAATTAAAGAGCATTAAATATTTTTGATAGTACAGATATGCAACTTTAACGACAGACCCCGTACGATAGAAGTCCCATAATATTATAATCGAAATGAAAAATTCGTAGATTGCAAGTCTCAGTACACTTTATTATGTTTGTGTTAAGCGGTGGATACTTCTATTAGTGGCACGTTGCATAATAAAGTGGCTATAACATAGTTAAATAAGATAGCCAATGAAATAGCCCGTTTCATTTGAAATAAACAATGCCATTTATTTGCTTATCCAGTTATATTAAAACCGCTTTGCCAGAGAACGTGCCCAGTAAATATGCTATACAGAGCGCATTAACCATTAAATAGTGTTTAAATTTAAGAGCATGTGAATTATTTACGCGCTTCGCTAATTAAAATCAGATTTCAGCCATGCGCTTATTTAACTGTCGGACAAGGGAATAAACCTGGAAAACTCTACGCAGCCAGCCTGTTTGTGAGGTGAGAACCCGCGACAAGCTACCAGTAATGGAGATTTTATCCATTCGTTCACTAGTTGGCATTTATTGGAACCCCCTATAACACTGTAGATAATTCCGTGTTATATGAATTCCATGTTGTACGAGTCACTTAGATTTTACAAATACGTGTGCCGGGCTGTGAACGGCTCGAAATCTAAGTGACTCGTACAACATGGAATTTATATAACACGGAATTATGTACAGTATTATAGGGGGGTCTACTGTATACCTTTAAACCTTTCGCGTACACTAGTTAAAAAAACAGTTATTTATAAGTATAAATGTAATATTTTCATAATAACCCCAGAAAGCTGCAGTTTAATACTTAGTAAACAGAGATTACACTTTTCTGTATGTATATATATATCAGTGTAATGTATTAATTAATTATATTATTATAATATTTCAGATGAATATTTTAATTAATATTTCCAGTCATGCTGATATGTTGAAAGTTATTCGTATAAAACACAATAGTTTACAGCATTGTTATCAACACTTATCAAGTAAAAGTACAAGTCATCTAATGTAATAAATATTAAGATTAGAACATTAACATGAGTCGTAGAGAAGAGAAAAGAAGGAGAGTAAACAAATTCTGAATCGAGTTTATTTTTGAAAGTAAATCAATATCTCAGAATACAATAATATATTAAAATATCAGGATATACCGTAACGAATTTAATATAGAGGAATTGTTCATTTACTTTGTGATAAACAAGAGTTCATAAATATGATTTATAAAGGTAAGAAAATTTATTTAAGTTAATAAAAATTTCTTAAATTAGATTTTTGTTATAAAAAATTAAAGATATTTTGTGGCAAATTAGTGATTCCTCAGCTTAGATGAGTGACATTTTTCTGTGTTTTTATTTTTGGTTCATTCTGCCCCGCGGGCATTAAGAGAGACTTTTTTCGGCTAGACCCAAAATGGAGGAAACGTAGTAAGTCCCAACTTATACTGGACAGACTCGTTAAAAAATTCCTGGAGTTTTTCGAACTCTGATTTGATTTCGAGTTCTCCTAGTAGTAGGCCTATACTTGATTAAGCCTTCCATTTATACTTCTACGTATTTACAGGCATACAATAAGCTGCATTCATCCGGTCTCCTATAATCAGTTCGAATGTTTTGAATGTTTTCTGTGAAAAGCGAGTCTTTTTTAAAGATAATACTTTAATAAATTGTATTAAGATTAAATTTAAATTGTACAGTATATTCATCTGTATTTCATCAGTAGTACAATCTCTGACCTAGATGTACTGTATACTGATAAATGAACATAGAATTTTTTCTTAATCGTTTAAGCTGTGCCTAAAGATGGTTTAAAATACATTATTATTAAAAAATACATTTATGGAAATGAGACAATACTACTCCTTAAAAGAATATCCACAAATTTCCCTCGTTTTGTCTTAACCCATTACCCTATTTCAATTATTAATGTATTCACCCTACTTTAAACCCTTGTCCTCCCGACGTGTATGAGAACGTCCCGGGAAATCCGACACCAGCTGTTCTCAAGGTCATCCAGCTGTGTAAACAATGACTCATCAGTGTCAAATTTCTCAGAAAGGCGAGACAATGGAGAATAAAGTTTAAAGCTTTTTATTCAAAATTAACGCATTTATTTCGTTTTTTTCAGTTTTAAATATTATTTATGTTTAATTACATTAATATCAAAAATTGGAAAGTAGCAAGGGGTTAATTAAAACTTTAATTTAATTTTTAACATTCACAGTATTTACATATTCAAATTTTTAAGTATTAATTGTTGAGATTTTAAAGATTTAATAATGTATGAAATGTTTCTATTTCAGTTCATGTTTCCGCTCGTTACGTATTGGTATTCTCTATATTTTTGACATACACAATAATGAACTGCCAAAGATCTGTGTTGAGTGTCGCTATTTTAGCCATGGTTAATCATTCAGCCATCTACAGCATGTATAATACAACGTCTTCAAAGGAATGTCCAGAAAAATCTACCCATAATTCTGCATCTACTTATAAAGAGGTAAATGTTTAAATGTAGAATGTAAAGATACTTTATTAAGAAATTTCAGTAATTCTAAATGTAATATACATATTCGTTTATATATTATTACATATTTTCCTTTTGGATAAAATAATAACTAAGAAGCTAAATTATTTATTGCTCAAAATACTTAAATTATATACTCGACTGTTTAGAAACAATACTAATGTTACATATGTGCATACCTACTGAAATATGAATTTAAAAATACAGTCAAATCTCTGTTTACGAACTTAATTCGTTCTTAAAAGTTGTTCGGAAACCGAAACAAATTTTCTCCAAAGAAACGAGCAATTATTTATTGCGACATCGACACAATGCCTGGCTGCAATATTTAGTCATATTTTAAATGTTCTCCACCTGAATGAATACTGTCTTTTCCCCGTACATCATACTTTTCTTCTAACAGAGTCGTGCCGGTCATCTATCTAACACCTTTTAGGAGAAAAGATTTGAATAAAAGTAACGTAACTTCCGGTTTGCATTGGATAACTGTGTAATCTGGGCCATCTCTCGCTATGCTTTCTTTATATAATTTTTTATTTTCATGTATAACAAATGTTTCCATATAATAACTTTTGTTTAGTTTGTCTGACTCTACACTAATAAATGAGTTCACCGTTATCGCACTGTAGCCATAAATAATCCCGCCGAACTCCTTTTCCCTATAGTAAGTCTATGGAAGAACTTTGTGTTCTTAGTTGGCATTTACAATTCATGTTTAAACAGTTTTTAAGCTCTAAGTGGTAAATGCTATTAGGAGTGACTCTAGTTTAACCAATTAGTGTTGTTTGAGAACAACGGATTGGATGCACACTGACTTGGCTGCCATGCTTACGTTTTGCTGATATGTTGAAAGTTATTCGTATAAAACACAATAGTTTACAGCATTGTTATCAACACTTATCAAGTAAAAGTACAAGTCATCTAATGTAATAAATATTAAGATTAGAACATTAACATGAGTCGTAGAGAAGAGAAAAGAAGGAGAGTAAACAAATTCTGAATCGAGTTTATTTTTGAAAGTAAATCAATATCTCAGAATACAATAATATATTAAAATATCAGGATATACCGTAACGAATTTAATATAGAGGAATTGTTCATTTACTTTGTGATAAACAAGAGTTCATAAATATGATTTATAAAGGTAAGAAAATTTATTTAAGTTAATAAAAATTTCTTAAATTAGATTTTTGTTATAAAAAATTAAAGATATTTTGTGGCAAATTAGTGATTCCTCAGCTTAGATGAGTGACATTTTTCTGTGTTTTTATTTTTGGTTCATTCTGCCCCGCGGGCATTAAGAGAGACTTTTTTCGGCTAGACCCAAAATGGAGGAAACGTAGTAAGTCCCAACTTATACTGGACAGACTCGTTAAAAAATTCCTGGAGTTTTTCGAACTCTGATTTGATTTCGAGTTCTCCTAGTAGTAGGCCTATACTTGATTAAGCCTTCCATTTATACTTCTACGTATTTACAGGCATACAATAAGCTGCATTCTTCCGGTCTCCTATAATCAGTTCGAATGTTTTGAATGTTTTCTGTGAAAAGCGAGTCTTTTTTAAAGATAATACTTTAATAAATTGTATTAAGATTAAATTTAAATTGTACAGTATATTCATCTGTATTTCATCAGTAGTACAATCTCTGACCTAGATGTACTGTATACTGATAAATGAACATAGAATTTTTTCTTAATCGTTTAAGCTGTGCCTAAAGATGGTTTAAAATACATTATTATTAAAAAATACATTTATGGAAATGAGACAATACTACTCCTTAAAAGAATATCCACAAATTTCCCTCGTTTTGTCTTAACCCATTACCCTATTTCAATTATTAATGTATTCACCCTACTTTAAACCCTTGTCCTCCCGACGTGTATGAGAACGTCCCGGGAAATCCGACACCAGCTGTTCTCAAGGTCATCCAGCTGTGTAAACAATGACTCATCAGTGTCAAATTTCTCAGAAAGGCGAGACAATGGAGAATAAAGTTTAAAGCTTTTTATTCAAAATTAACGCATTTATTTCGTTTTTTTCAGTTTTAAATATTATTTATGTTTAATTACATTAATATCAAAAATTGGAAAGTAGCAAGGGGTTAATTAAAACTTTAATTTAATTTTTAACATTCACAGTATTTACATATTCAAATTTTTAAGTATTAATTGTTGAGATTTTAAAGATTTAATAATGTATGAAATGTTTCTATTTCAGTTCATGTTTCCGCTCGTTACGTATTGGTATTCTCTATATTTTTGACATACACAATAATGAACTGCCAAAGATCTGTGTTGAGTGTCGCTATTTTAGCCATGGTTAATCATTCAGCCATCTACAGCATGTATAATACAACGTCTTCAAAGGAATGTCCAGAAAAATCTACCCATAATTCTGCATCTACTTATAAAGAGGTAAATGTTTAAATGTAGAATGTAAAGATACTTTATTAAGAAATTTCAGTAATTCTAAATGTAATATACATATTCGTTTATATATTATTACATATTTTCCTTTTGGATAAAATAATAACTAAGAAGCTAAATTATTTATTGCTCAAAATACTTAAATTATATACTCGACTGTTTAGAAACAATACTAATGTTACATATGTGCATACCTACTGAAATATGAATTTAAAAATACAGTCAAATCTCTGTTTACGAACTTAATTCGTTCTTAAAAGTTGTTCGGAAACCGAAACAAATTTTCTCCAAAGAAACGAGCAATTATTTATTGCGACATCCACACAATGCCTGGCTGCAATATTTAGTCATATTTTAAATGTTCTCCACCTGAATGAATACTGTCTTTTCCCCGTACATCATACTTTTCTTCTAACAGAGTCGTGCCGGTCATCTATCTAACACCTTTTAGGAGAAAAGATTTGAATAAAAGTAACGTAACTTCCGGTTTGCATTGGATAACTGTGTAATCTGGGCCATCTCTCGCTATGCTTTCTTTATATAATTTTTTATTTTCATGTATAACAAATGTTAGTAGTTTACGATTTTCTTTCCTAATCTGTTGCAGTGCGGTTCGACTGTCACTGATGATATTAACAACTTTCCCAGAGAACAAGTGAGTATTATCTTCAATGTACTTTAAAGCCTTCCAGATTGCTAAAGACTCTGCCTGATTGTTTGAGCAGTTCTCGTACAGCTTGTAAGCTGCATCCCAGAAGAGCCGTTTTTGGGGATCCTCCAGATGGGTGGCAGCGCCAACTACACCTGTAGCTTTGGAACCGTCGGTGTAGATGCCGAGCCCTTTCATAATTGGGGGGAATGGAAGTCGAACAAAGGAATAACAATATGATGAATACCTAGGTATGCAGTGCCGGCCCGAGGCAAGTTTTAGGATGGAGCGAGATCCTATTATGGCGCTCCCCTTGGTTGCCCCTAATTTATATCCTTTAATTTTCTTTACCATCGATGCGCCCCCTAGGACTTAGCGCCTGGAGCGGCTGTTCCGTTTGCCCTATGGTAGGGCCGGCTCTGTAGGTATGGATTATCCCCAGCTCTATATGCTATTAAGCTAACCCGAGAGAGAGAGAGTTTACAATAAACTTTTATATCGTTGCTCATGTTGAAAGCTTTGTTGTTCTCTTCCTGGGAAGGTGGAGTCGGAAGGACAGGTTCAGCCATTGGAGTAGCACTCTCTATGGCAGATCTTGCTGGGATTGACTACCTCTCTATGGCAACTACTTCTGTCGTAGACTGCCCCTAGTGTATGGAACCTTGCCCTTTTATTACAGATTATTGCCCAACGATAATTCTTAGAAAGGTTGTGTTATTTGCACGGGTGGTGTGCAAAATTCTAAGATATGAGGTGTGGAGGAAGGAAGCAAAACATCCTAAATTTTTGATAAACTGTTGAGTAACATAGCAGTTTTTCCAGGATGTTGAAGTTTATAACCTTTTTTGTTCAACGTTCAAACGTTTGTTAACGTTTTTGAATAATTTTATTCAAAAACGTTAAAATTTAAATTAACTTTAAAGTATTTAACTTTAACATAACTTAAACTTTAACTTTAACTTAAAGTAAATTAACTTTAAGTAAAAATTAAATAAGTTAATAGGGATGGATTTCATGTTAAAATAAAGTTAGAGGTCATTCAGATTATCACACGTATGTTACATTTCGTCATGGGAAACTTAAGGAGTTACGCGTTTTTTTAATCCTAACATTCTTTAGTAAATATTCTGTATAATCAACTGAAACATGAATTATTCGAAGACAATTCATTTGTATAAATTAGAATGCCTATGCGTTTTATAAGAGCATAAAATGAATATTTAATATAGCAAAGATATTAATTATGAGCCAGTTTTTAATAGAAAGTCCTCCCTGGAGGTCACCTTCCTCGGCAGGTCTCCTAGTGTCGCATTGCCGTATACAGACGTTTTGATCAGAAACACCGTTCCGTTGTAGATTACGTCTGGAGAAATCAAAGCTAAATTCAATTTTAGGCTACGTAAACACTTGTGATTGAATCTAGACATTTCTTGCCAAGGTTTTTTTTTCATAAATACTAATTATTCGTTTAATTTCTATATCACTTCACTTTTTCTTCTGTTATTCACTGTTAAAATGAAGACGCGAGACCAGTCTGAAGTATACAAAACTTATAAAGTATAACAAAAATCTTGGAGACAAAAGTTCATATATGTGTCCACTGAGATTTTGTAGTCTCACTTAGTATTTCTTAACGTAATACTTTTAATATCCCTTATAATAATATTTCTTAATTCGGTAGCCGGTAAACTTAATAATTCATTTTGTATTTGAGATTTTAAATATGATACTTGTTTTTTGTTTTTTTTCCTCTTAAAGTATGTTTTAAAGTAGAATAGCTATTAGTGATAAGTTACATTAGATTAATTATAATTCCTTTTTTTGAATTTTCCACGCTGTTATCTTCATTCTCAATATTTCCCCTTAAAAGCAAAATATTAGTTGCACAAAACATTAAACATTTTAAAAATAATTCTAAGAATATGCTGCCGTTTCCCTATTTCTTTAGATAATTGATTTTGTAAATTGTTTTCAAAGCTGGCGGATTTACTTTTGAAATTTTTTTGAAAATTTTCCATGTCGTATTAATGTGATCTGTTGATGATTCATGATTTGTAATTCTCCGGGACCACATTGGCCATAGCTTCACTACGTTTCTGATTCTCAGTGATTTCATAGAAAGTTTCCTGAAATGTTTTCAGTACAGTGTCCATCTGTATCTTGAATATCGAGACTCACTCTCAAGAAAGTTTGTCTCAAGAGGAGACGTACCCTTACAAAGAAATTATTCCACTAGTATTATAGTATTCTTGTAATGCTTATAATTACAACTTAAACATAAAAAGTGGTTACTGGTATCAAAGAGTTACCTTAGAAATTTATATTGCAATTTTCTAAATTAGCAGTTGTCACAATTTCATCCATAATTTAAGGGACATCATCTCAGTCTCCCTGAATGCAGGAGGAACACAAATTTCACCGAGCAGAATTGAACTGCCATTGAGTGACTTCTGACCATGCCTTTTGAATGAGCTGTATAGTTTCAAGAATATCAATTTTTTTTCCAAAACGTTTTTAATGTCATCGTTGAAGGGAACTGGCGTGCTTCAAAACACCGACGAAACAGTGCTCGATTGTATAATTTCTTGAAACCTGCAATAACCTCTTGATTCATTGGTTGAACCAACAGAGTGATTTTCATGCGCAGAAACTGAACTGGCAGCCAGGAAAAGCCTTCCAGTAAATTATTTTCAAGGTCTTTTGGGTGTCCTGGTGCATTGTCCAATAGCAACAGTCTTTCAATGGCAATTCATTGTCTGAAGGTAATCCTTGATGCTTGGAGCACAAACTTCAAACAGCCATACTTTGAAAGAGCCTGCATGACTCATGCCTGTTGGCAGTTTTTCTTTAATTACAGAATTTTTTTTAATGCTCTAGGGTTCTCAGAGTGATAGACAAGGAACTGGATAAGTTCATACCACTACTAGCATTAGCTCCCAAAAGTAAAGTCAATCGGTTTTTCACGATTTTATGCCCAGGAATATTTTTTTTCGTGTTTTGTGATGTAGGTATGGTTCGGCACCGTTTTCAAAATAAACCAGTTTCATCACAATTGAAAAGTTGTTGTGAACAATATCCTTCTTTTATAATGAATTATTCAAATTTGAGACAGAACTTCTCAGGTTCTTTATCTGCACTGGCAGACTCACCGTGAATTACCACATGTTTAATGCCAGATATCCTTCTAAACTTTACAAACCATCCAGTGGTAGCCTTGAATTCTATCTCTTTTACGAATGTGTAGTTTATTTCTTCAGTTCTTCAAAAATTTCTTTAGCTTTCTCTTCAATGATAGTCATACTAGTTACGTCCCTTTTTATTTCTCTTTCTTTTATCCAATTAAAAGCAATTTTTTTAATTTTTCATGGATGGCACATCTTTGTTTCTCAGATATGATTTTTGTTACTCCTTTAGCTGCTTGAGTCTTCTTGATTCTTTACCTTTCTTAACTAAGATTGTGCCTACTGTAGACCTGTTTGAGCCATACTGCCTAGCAACATCAATCATCTGCCTAATCTCTACCTTGGCTATTATCTCTTGTTTGGTTTCTATGGTGAGCATGGTTCTTGACACTCCACTCTTTTTAGGCTCCATAATATTATCAATCTCTTTTTGAAATAAAAAGTTGAGAAGAGCACTTATAAAAATTCAATGAACAGATATCAACTAGTGCATGAAAGAATTACATAAATGTATGGCTTAAATGAAATTCGAAAATTTTAGTGTTAAAACGTTAACGAATATCCGATAGGACAGTTAAATACGCGAGCCGTTCATAGCCCGGCACAAGTATTTGTAAAATCTAGGTGACTCGTACAATTTGGAATTCATATAAAACGGAATTATCAACAGTGTTATGGGGGGGTCGACTGTACTTATATTCCGGTTATGCCTATGCGGTACCGGAAATGTACGTTTTATATGTACCTAAATAAAAGATTGTGTGTTTGTACTTATATGTGAAAATGGACGATAGAATCCTTTGACGGAAATGGTAAGCTAAAAACATGTGCTCACATGTGAAGGTTGTCTTGTCTTCTTTTATCTGCAAGTTGGACAAAAGCTGTTAGGCTATGGCGCCCCGTGATGAAATGTGACATGGTTAGTGTTATATATATTTTTTTATATTCGCTGAAGTATGTAATCAAACTTTGTAGGCATATGTTAGAATGAGTTAATTTCAGGCAATCACTAATTTTCTGGAGATTGATGCTTATTAGGCTTTGTTAAATAAGATTTTCCTTCTTATATAGTCAAATTTTGGGCAATCGTCGAGGCAGTGGATCTTCTTCTTCTCAGATGTTGATATGGAGATTATAGCTCTTATAGGCTCTTTCTCCGACAGACATTTGGTTATGATCGCTATGCGACCGAAGAGCCAGCCGTATCNTAACTGACTTGGCTGCCATGCTTACGTTTGCATATTTGCAAAATGAGCTAAATAATTGTTGTCTTGTCTACCTTTATTGCTTGTGGTCGAACTAGAAGCATTTAGTTGTCTGTTTTATTTATGTTTATTTTGTGCAAACGTATCACATACAACTTCAGAATGTGTTTTGTGTATTGAAAATACCATTGTTTAACATCATGTTAGTTAATTTCCTGTCAACTTTTAAAATTGTCAATAATGTCATTTCTTCCAAAATAAATACGGTAATATACCTATTGTCAAAGATCCAGTTTTAAGCTAATGATGAAAACACCTGAAAGCCTGAAATCATTTATTTTTATCATACTGCAGAGGGAAGACTTGACACATTTACTTTAAAAGTTTCCAGAGAGAGAGAGTAGATGTTCACTTAGACGAGTGTTTTATAACAATATAAATGCAGCAGATATAAATTCTTTGTAATTTACTGTCTGAGCAGGAACTGAATGAATCCTCCTGAAGAATGGTCTTCAGGAGGGATCCATTCATAGAAGTGAGTTATTGAAATATTGTCATTCTTTTGCTAGAAAACACATTAAGATGCGGGTAGCTAAAGACATTCCAAAAGAGATTAAAATTATAAACAATTGTATTTTAGAGATGAAACAATCCCAAACCATTAAATCAGCACAAATAGAAGACCTGTTCGATGTAATTTCTGTTCCAGTAAGAAGTACAGGAAAAAAAATGAAACACGTGATTCGTTTAGCCAATAAGATGAACATTGAACCTTGTAGTAATTGTATAGATGACGAACAAAAATAATTCATGAATTACAGTACTATATAATGTAAATTTATACTTTAATAATTTCTTAAAATTTCATTAATTATATTTATTAATATGTAAAATAGACTAAGTTCGTAATTTTTGTAAAATAATACAACTATTTATACGAATGAAAATATATTCTCAAAAATAGTAACTAATTTAAACGTATGTATTTTGAACTGATCTTGTACCCTTTGTGAGTCACTAACTCCATAGTGTGCATTCAGGGTTAGGAATTTTTACCATCAAATTAAACTTGAGTCAAGGTTTCTGCCATGTGAATAAACGGTTATGAACGTTGTATTCAACTATTTTAAATGTATTCTTGCTGATGATCGTTCTGAATATTCGTTTAACTTTGATAGCATGCTTACTGTGAAATTGTTTTATTAAACTGAATGTTATGCACCAGCTGGTAGCTTCGTGGACATAGATACCATAACAGTGTGTAGACCGTATAATTTAAGGTAAAAATAACAGTTAAATATCATAATACTCTTCTTGAATAGCCTTTGTATATACTTATAAGCACTATGTTGGCTTCTTTATTTCTAGACTTATTACACTGTCACTGGACATAAGATCAGCCTTAGAACATCACTTTATTTCCCAAAAAAGTATGCATTTCGGACATTAAGTCCCTAATCAGCTTTTTTTTATACAGTGAATCATTCTATCATTTTATTGTTTTAACAGTGTCTTTTATTACCTACACTGTTTGTTTTAATTATACTGCTCTAAATATCGAATCAGCAAGTTTTTTTAATCAAACACCTGTAACTTGGATCTGTAATCAATGATTTGTTATCGTAATTTACCAAATGTCGTGATTTCATTGTGCATTTCGTAGATGGGGATGTATCAATTTCATAAATATATGTAAGAAAAAGCTGACGAGAGACTTAAGTTCCGAAATGCGTACGTTTTAAGAAAATAAAATGATTTTCTAAGGCTGATCTTGTGTCCAGTGACGGTGTAATAAGTCTAGGAACAAAGAAGCCAACATAGTGCTTACAGGTATATATAGTTAAATATCCTAAATAAATGGAAATTGCATTTACTCTACCTTAGGAGTGGTGTTTTATCCCATTCCTTCTAAGATCACTATGCCGTTCTTGGATTTTTCACAAATAATGCTCTTCGAGATGTCATCACCAGCCAATTATTTCTCATTTATCCATAGTACGAGTTTCTCTATCTCCTCCTTTATTCTACACCTTTCACCACATTTCGCGCATTTATTGCTTCCTTGTTCTTAAGAATGGAATAAGATACATCGTCGACCTCGGCATTTTACACATTCGCCACACATGTACCGCATTCGTAATACGTGATATGGTCTTTTCTTTTTATCTCAATTGTCGATACTATAACCTTCCTCTTAGGTTCTTCGCTTCCACAATCCTCTGAGCATTCAAGCATCCAAGCATGGTAACTTGGATGCTTGGACGTTATGGTAAGCGTTTGAAAAGCTTTACTTCCGGCATCCCTTCTTTATCAATGTAGTTATTGTGTTTTTCAGATTGTTAATAATACATGTAAAAATGGTTACGGCGCTGCTTAATACTATTTTGCGGCATTGGGATAAGGCGGCCTACGGCTTTGGGGAACCCCGAAACAGATCCAGAAACGTCGAAACCCCAAAAAATTTTGGAGGTTATCTGATTGGACATGACGGACATATCCCTCACTTTCCGGATGCCACATTGTGGGTCTGGCTTGAACTCACAAGTGGCTTGTCAAAACGCCCTCTTGGTGTTCACAGGACCAAAAGACTAAGTGTAAAAAGCAACAGGTATATCTGTGCAAATTAATTATAAAAGCTTTAATTGTCTACTCTACATATAAAATACTTAAGTAAAAATCATCATGAAAAATACAAAATAAAAACGATGTCACCTCAAATCGATGATCAGGCAAATCGGCGCGAAATGAGGGGAAAATGTGCCGTTTCCCCGCAGGAGATTGAAAGCAAAACGATCAGAGTTGGCCGCTTATTAATTAACAAATTCTAATATTAATTGCAGATTTGTAAATAATAAATCTATAACTTTTGAATAAGTTGGTGAAGACCTTTAGTAATACTTATAAATTATTATACTTATTTATCACACAAATTTTCTAGGGCTCCTATGTATGGACACAACCCACTCAAGGAATAATTCTAGGAAGTTATTTCTATGGTTTGGTATTAGCCCAACTTGTAGGAGGGACCATTACATTTTTACTTGGACCAAAGAAAATTTTCATAATTTCTTTATCTCTTTCTTCATTATTTATCATTTTGACGCCATTGTCTGCAGATGTCGGTGTTTTAGTTATATCATTATGTCAAGCTATCGTCGGATTTGGGCAAGTAAGAATAAAATTCTCTAATACCATAGAAGAACATGTTGACGGTATCATACTCTAAAATATTTTTATCGCAGGGACTTGTATTTCATGGATCTTTCACACTATTAGGAAGATGGAGTCCAGAAAACGAAAAGTCTACTTTATCATCAATTTCTTATTCTGGTACACAAGCCGGTACATTTCTTGGTTTAATAACCACAGGATATCTTTGTGAACATAAAGGATGGCCTTTCAGCTTCTATGCATTTGGTGAATATAAATCATAGATTGTTTTTTTATGTGTATATACGACTATATGTCATATTTAATAACAGGAATATGTGGGATCATCGTTTCTTTATGTCTTATGTTTACAATTTATGACAGACCTCAAGAACATCCCAGAATATCTAGCAAAGAATTAATATTTCTTAACGAAAGCATAAAAAATATTTCTTCAGGGGAAAAAGTAATATTATTTTTTGCTACAGTTTATTCATCAAACTATGATAAATACTCTGTTTTCATTTTATTTATAATAGAAGTTGAGTATTCCCTGGAAAGGAATTTTAACATCGAGAATAGTATGGATACTGGCTTTGACAAAAATATGTTGGGGTGTCGGTTATTTTACAATATTGACTAAATTTCCATCATATTTAGAGATCATTCTGCACTTTCCTATCAAACAGGTATTGTTATTTTTATACATACAGTATGTCCTTCATCAATAAATTTACGTATGTTATTTACGTTATAGAATGGATTACTGAATTCAGTAGTTTATACCCTGGATTCTTTAACGATATTTACGTCTGGTTTCATTGCCGATTTTATGAAAAGACGTAATTATTTCAGCATTACTAATATCAGGAAAATTTTCGAAACAGTTGGTAAGAAACTGCAGTTTGTTAATGTTTAAATGTATCTATATAATAGATAAATATGATAATCTGTTATATAATAAGATAACATATTTACATATTTTGATTGCAGCTACGTTTGGCCCGGCAGCGTGCATCGTAGCGATTCCAGTTTTAGGCTGTGAGAGTACAACAGTAATTATATGTTTAATAATTGGAATGGGTTGTTTCGGTTTCAATAATTCAGGGGATGTTGCAATAGTGCTTGATTTAGCACCGGAATTTGCAGGTAAGCCATTATTTTTCTTTAATAGAAAGATAATTACAAAATGTAAATTATTCTATTATAAGGCTGTAAAATGAATTGATATGCTTTATACAATATCCTTCAATCACTTGAACAAAGAATATTATACTTTTAAAACGCTTCACCTCTGTGGGCACTAATGCAGCCTCGTTAATAAGCGTCATTGTGGGCCCGGATGAATTCGTAATGGGGCAGCGGGACCTTGAGGAAAGGATTATTCCATAATAATTCCTGGAATTTTCGACCCATCCGGATTTCATCCCTGGTCCTGACAGCAGTGTGTTGTTGCCACACAATCATCCAACCATTATGGAATTTTGGCTAATATTTTAACATTTTTGTGTAAAATGCTTTCATTTAAAAACACATCTATTACAATAAGACATAAGCATATTGGATAGTGTTGTGTAACCTTTAATTGTAAGAGATCAAAGACTATATGAGATAAATAACAAGATAAAGATTTCCTGTATTTAAAAACATTTTGTAGTTTAAAATATAGCCTACAGTTAACACAATTGCCATTTAAATCTATTTAACAAAGAAATAAAAGGGAATGGCTTTTAGGTATTATTTTACTGTCACATATAAAATATATGATATTAGTATCAATTGATTTAATAATGAATATACCACCGATAGCCAAACACTATACAGTTATTATTTCTTTTAATATAAGGCAATCATTTATTTCATCACGCCCCAAAGATCCATATTCTGCTATTGTTATTCCATATTATAAAGTGTAAAGTGTATTCTATTAGGCAATTAATTATCATGCTACTTTTAAATGAAAATTAAGGGTTTATGTTAATTGCTTTTCTTATATCAGACATGTTTAATTATAATAAACTGAAAAATTCGTAAGGTCCAACCAATACTTTATCAAAACAATCACATTTGACAGGTAATTTGAGGTGTTTAATGGCACGTGTTTTTTTATTATATTATAGTAAAGCGACATAAATTTAAAGAGTATTATCTATGCAATACGAGTAGACGTAACTAATTAAACACTCGCTTATCTCGTAAACCTCGTTCCTACAGTTTTATATTAACAGTTGAATGCATAGTTTTGGATAAATTAATCCACCTCTATTCCTCCACATTAACAAGTTATACGTTTTTTACATTGTAAAAAGTACTGCATGTAGAAAATGCCTTAATTGAAATTTGAGATACTTTTAAATTCAAGTGATGTCTACAGAAAATAAACACAGATATAGAAAATAATGCAGTCTTGAACTTATTCTTTGCTGTAATTGTGTTATTACTCATATAGTACTTGTATATCATTTGATTCTTTTCTTACACTTTCTGAAGGAAATTGCCTATTAAAAGATCTAAAATATGTATCCTGGTATCTCTTTCACTTTCTATCGTAAAGTTAATTAAAGCATATACACCAGATAAAAGCTGTACAAATTATGATAGCTCATTAGCTGTTCCACCCCATGCTAACGAAACATCGTCAATGTATAGAACGTATAATAGCGGATAACATGTCACGAGGACTGGAGAAAATATTACAAATTCCTCATGATTAGTTAAGCTAGGACTGTTAAGAGGAGTGAGCACAATGGTACTCATTGCTTATGAAGGTAGATTTCATTGTTAAAGTAAAACTAATTACGATCTGTTACAAGTAAAAGGGTCTTATCTATTTTCAATACTATTGCAAAGTAATCTAAAATCAATAAGTTTTATTAATTTTAATCTTATTTTAGGTGTAATTTACGGATTGACAAACGGTTTATGCAACATCGCAGGCATACTATCACCTTATGCTGCTGGTGTTATATTAGATAGAAATGTAAGTCAAAAGTTATTAAAATTTATATTTATATATTGATATATAACTTATACTAAATTCGTTTATTTTATTTTTAATTATTCAGCAAGGATACATGGTTCAATGGAGCTATGTGTTTTATATGGCATCTTTCGCTTATTTTCTGAGTGGTGTTATATTTCTATTCGGAGCAACTGCAGAACTTCAACCTTGGGCTACCATTAATACAGACACCGAAATACATAACAAAAATTTAAACAAGAATAGAAGAGTAAAGTTGTTTAGAATGATAACAACCCCTTTTGCGGGTTAATAATCAAAAGCAAGAGCGTTGTTGACAAATACACTGAGACCGCTCTTCTATACCTTTACTTTTTAATTAATTACTGATCGTAGAAAGTGTGTGGTTTGTTTGAATTCGAAAGTATGGTAAAGATATTGATAATTGATTCCATTTACATTTCACCAGCCATTTATCTAAATCTCTAAAAAACGAAGATTACTGTTAAGATTCACAATTTATTTTCGTAATCACTCCAGTATTGTGTTACACATAAATTAAATGTAGACGTATTTTTGTTTTTTTATTCTTTTTATCGGAATAATTTTAATAGTTCCTGTAAACAGAATTTTGCGAATTTTATTAGGATGTAGTTAATAAAAGTCTTAAGCACTTAAATGGAATGTCATTTTCTCACATAGATATATAACAAAACATTTATTAAATTTAGGATATTCTTAAAGGATGGGGTTCACATTCATGTCTTTTTTCTATATTTTATATATTATACAATTATGGCATGCCTCAATTAAAAGTGCAGGTGTGCAGTGTGATTTCAGTAATGTCCTGTAGTACTCACCTTTGGTCACCTAGCACACATTGAAGAGAAACTCTTATAGGCTCCCACTGAAGATTTTTGGTGTGTTAGCCTCTACAGCCTGAGTATTTTGTTTCTTAGGTTCTGAAAAAATTGAAGGACTGAGAAATGTAAACTGTCTTTCACGTATCTGCATTGGGAGAAATCGCAAGGAGTCATTGCCATTGGAAAAAGCAGTTGACCATTTCTGTAGCATAGTGATACGGCTCCTCCATTCATAAAGAAAATAATCAATGACCACTCTATATCAGATAAAAGTTGACAGCTGTGTATTTATATTATGCGTATGTGAGAATACGGACGAGGGTCCAGGCCCTCTAATCGTCAGATCTGTTAGACCTGCTCATTTTGTTACTGGATGGCGTAATTTTCAGAACCCGAGTAGTAAGATTCTGTGTGGGTTGTGCATAAGGAATAAATACTCGACTACGAAAGTAGTATAATATAAAATTAACAATTTAATCATTACTAACAATACTACAACAGAATATAATGGATACAAAGGAATAACATACTTGACATACATACAAAGGATAAGGCTTTACTCGGTGGTGTAGCCCTAGAAAAAGTAGGAGAGGGATTAGGGGGAAGAAATGGAGGATAGAGGGATTAAATGGGGGATAAGGGATAGGGAATAAGGAATGAAAGATTAAGGGAAGAGAGGGAACCGTTGGCACCTGTCGGGAACCGTTAGTCCGNTAGCCAAAAAACTGAGTGGCGAACTTCATGATACTCTAAAAGTGTGCATCAGGCCAATAAATAAAATTAAAGCTCATTTTCTCAATTCCAGACTGTTTGCGAAGTTATGTGAAGAAAATGATGACACTTTCAACCAATTACTTTTGCACACCGAGGTAAGGTGGTTGTCAAAAGGTGATAGTTTGCAGAGGCTTGTTGACTTATACGACTCAGCTGAAGAGTTTCTTAGAAATGTGGATCCATCATTATGTGACCAGTTAAAACAGTGCAAGAACCATCTGTTTTATTTGGCAGACCTTTATTCGAAATTTAATATAGTACAGAAGCGTTTGCAAGGAAAAAACGTTACAATTGTTCAAGCTCGAACGATCATAATGGCCTTTAAAGTAAATATGGAGCTATTTAAATCTTCACTGGCACGATCCGATTTTAAATATTTTTTAAACTTGCGAGTACTAAAAGAAAATGAAAAGATTATAAATCAGTGAAAAATATCTCCTTTTTCTGTTAATGTTGGGTAAATTTTATAAGATATGGGAACTATAAATTATTTCGTTGGGTTGTTATGCAGGTCTCCTTATTGCTTAATATCAGAAACGCAAAAAATTATTTAATGTTTTGTAAAATACTTAATCTGGGGGTCGACAAGAAGGAAATATTCTATAAAGGGGTCAATGGGATAAAAAGTTTGGGGACCCCTACCGTAAACAGACTAACATGGCAGAGTTGCGGATGAGTTTCAACGAGTGTGAGTTCATTCACTGTTAAAATAGTGTAAATTTGTAAACATATTTTTTCGAGAACTTTGTTCTGTCGCAATTTCACAATTTCTACGAAATTCCCGGACCGTCCGGGTGAAAACCGAACAGGTGGTAACACTAGGAACAAAGAATGACCTGCATGCATCGATGAATCGAAATTCACATATTGCTAACATCGATTCAGGATCGATGTTTCAAAAACATCGGAAGGTCGATGCATCGACGAACAAAAACATCGGAAGGTCGATGCATCGACGAACAAAAACATCGATGTATCGATGTCACATCGATGCATTCGCACAGCACTAGTTTAAAGTCTGGTCACCGCTATGAGCGGCAACGGAGAGAGGCAGTGGATGGTAGTGTCGTTTTGATTTAAACAGTATCTACAGCGATCGATCATGTGGAAATCTTCCTACAATTGAAACGCATGTCATCTGCCAGCCGTAAATGTAAACAGCTACCACCAGCAGTGGAAAATGGCGCCGATTGGAATTATTTTGTTATATCAATTAAGCTTTCCTACGTTTTCCTACGATCTTATCACAAGTAAAAAAAGCACCGACGCGAAGAATTTCAGTAAGAACAATATTTTGAAATCGTTTGAAGTTAGCAATATTGATTACCTTTGTACCAGAATTACCATTACTCAGTGGCATTTTTATATCTAACAGTAAGAGTGACTTGCTAATATAGTCTGGACACGAATTTGCATAGTGATTATAGGGAATTGCAATATAAATATTGCAATTCACTACGTAGCTTTCCTATAATCACTATGTAGTGAATACTATAATCACTACATATATTGCAATTCACTATGTAGTGAATACTATAATTACTACGCAGTGAATTGCAATATTTATATTGCAATTCACTGCGTACATCCAACATTAGTATCTCATTCGTTTTTTTTGGTTGAATTTCTGAAAAATTTTCATCTTTTTCCAAAGCACCCCAAATCAAATTAAAATGATTTTTTTCTGTTATAAAAAGTCAATAAACTGATTCATCCTAGTAATACAATATGCTATATTAAAATTCTGTCTTTGTAATATATCAAATAGGATATCTGACTGTGCAAATATTTGACGAAAAACTAGTAATAAAAAGTGGGAATCTAAATCTATTAAATAATGGTATAATCTTGTTGTAGCAATTATAGTATCATAATCCCATTGTTCTGGACTTTCGATCACATTCAAGAAAAAAGTTTAAATTCTTGTTTATACTCCATAATGCATTTCACAATTCCACTATTGTAATTCTATGTAATAGATGTGACTGAAGGAAAACGTTTTTTGACTTCTAGGTTTAAGTCGTGAGATATTTTAGAAGATTTAGAAGAAAAAAAATGAAGAAAATCTTGCCATAGTTTGAAAACACAATTTACATTCTTTTATACATCGAACAGATTGAGAGAAAATTAGGTTTAATCTTTCAACATAAAAGTATACAGAAATAGCTTGTTTGGATATTACTTTAATTTTGGCTTGGACACCATTATGTTGTTCAGCCATTACAGCAACACAGTCATACGTTTGTGCCACTAATTTTTCAATGCATGAAATTTGTCTAAGTAACTCGTAATGTGAGTAAATAACGAATTTGCGTCTCTATTCTCACTCACATCAGTAAAGCCCACAAATCGTTCGTCAACGTTACCGTTTTCTTTCACGTAACGGAATACAGTCGGCATCTTAGCACTGTGGCTGATGTCGGTTGTTTCATCTGCAATTATAGCAACAAATTTCAAGTTTTCAATTTTCTTTTTAATTTATTTCAATAAAACGTTTCCTAACGATTTAACGAGAAAATTTCGAATTCTGTTCGATAAGCCAGTAAAAACAGTAGACTTCTCTAAATGTATTTATAATTGATTATCTGACTTACTTAATAAATAAACAAATTCGATATAATTACCTCTGTTATTAGATTCAATAGATTCTCTATACCCTCTAAATGCCAATGTTTGGTTTGATAAAAAAACATATAACATTTATTAATTTAGATATAATATATCTATTAGCCGTAACTACCTTGTTATAATTTGCAATATTTATTTTATATTGTTCACTAATGCTAAATTCTATTATGCTTTAATTTCACAGCAGTTTGAATAAAGGAATTCATCTTCATTGTAAGCCTGGCCAAAGTCACAATGGAGATGAATGGTTGGTGAGGGATGGATCGGACATATTCTTGACGAACTATCTGAATTTTTCCTCTACTGAGATTTAAGACACGAAACCCGAATAACTAACTCCACGTGGAGAGGTGCGAATCTATGAACAACTAGCATTGTCTATTAGTTTCATCCACTTGCACATTTATGGCATATTTTATTTTATAATCGCATTTAGGCCTATATACTTTTTAGAATGTTTAAATAATAAACTTATCAATAAATTTCGCACATGTTTCAATTTAAATCACATCGATGTCCATGGATTTGACCATGGATAAATTGGTGCATTCATCATTTCACTTTGACTTTTCAGTACCATTGACATAAGGAAGATAACTAATACTAGAACATAATGTACTGAAACACTTTCTGGAATATAAATAATTTCTATTAATTAAGATTTTTGGTATTAAATCAAAATAAAAATATTAATTTTTTACACGAGATACTCTGGAAAGCCAAAAAAGGCTTTATTTTTATAAAAATTAAACATTAAGTTGCACTGTTATCATAATACCAACTTAGTATCCTTTATCGGTTTTATCCAATTTTCCACGCAAAATATTATAAAGTTTCAATAAAGGATACTAATTAGGCATGACCACAAATACGTAAGTTGATTTTCACTTATTTTGGAGATAGAACACTTTACTTTTACGTCATAGAATTAGAAATACAGTAGAGCGTCGTTTATCCGAAAGTCGGTTATCCGAAAGAATTCCAGTCGGCAAATTTAAATTTTCGCTAGTGCTGTGGCGCTGCAATCTTTGGCTATATGTTGGGCGACTTCGATATCTTTTTTGTTGGTGTGTGTGTTTTAGCTGACAGCACTGGCACATTTGTGTGGTGTTTTTCTCAGGAATGTGTGTCATGCTGAATTGAACGTTTTTGAAACTAGATTAACTTCCAAAGTATATTTTTTTTGGTTTTTATATTTTTCAATATATTTATTTTATTTGTACAAAATAAGAAAATAATTTTTAACGATACCATAGCCACGATTATTATTTTAAAAAGTTTACGTTAGGCTTAACATCGACAAAAATTCAATGCGAAGCGACACGCAACGGAAAAAAATTTCAACATGGAATAGGTTAATATATTTTTTCGTACGTAATCGGTTATCCGAAAAAAGTTATCCGAACAACCCCAGTCCCCAATTGATTCGGATAAATGACGCTCTACTGTATTTAGCTACATTTTGAAATGTTTACTAAAATTAACGAAAGTTTTGATAATAAAAGTAATAAAAGATATAGAAATGACGAATATTTTTTTATTTTTATGCAATATTAATATACAGTAGTAAAATTAGAGATGTTAAAGTAATTTATTTTGTTATCATAATTACGTATTATTGCAGTTTTATTAATTTTATTTTGATTTAAATTTATTACTTGTAATTTATTTCAAGGCATCAGACGTAAAAAATCAGAGTTTCTTAACTTTTCCGGCTGTTATGAGTTTTTATCTTAAAAAGTAACTTTCATATTAAGCAAAATAAATAAAATTGTATATGGTGCCATCTGTTATGAGATTTTATTATAAATTTTTAAAAAAATTTTTAATCATTATAAAATGACAAAATGCTTAATTTTGAGGGTAGGGATGAGTTCTATATATATAAAAAAAGTTATATTAACAGCGAATAAAATCATTAATTATTACTCCTTTCGAGATATGACAAATGAAATACCACCATGCCAAATTTTGGTTTTTTATGCTTTATTTACCCCACCTGTTCATTCACACACATACATATTCAGACACATACATATTCATGAAAATGTTTTGCCGTTTTGTTTTTTGAATTTTTGGATTCAGGAGGTCTCATAACGTGAAGATTTGCAGAAAAATTGGAGGGTCAAATTTGACACGATTCCCTTGTTATGTATACATAACAGCCAGGAACGTAAAAAGGTAATGTTTTTAAATGAAGTAACTGTTTATAATTAGGAAGAAGAAGTATATACTTTCGCGAATCTTCATACGTTTTATAGAGACAACGTTTTTGATCATCCACTAAGTTTTCCAAATGAATGAATGATTAATTGGAATTAGTTGTCGATATGATGGTTTTGTGCTGAAAATTGGCTATTTGCAACTTGGCAAAGGATGGCAACATACGAAACGAAATTAATTATGGATCAAAGTAATAAATTCATCTATCGGTCGATTCCACTTCACAGGCAACGTTTAAAATTCTGGTGGTGCTATCTGTTAAGATATTTCGTTTTTAAAAAACTTGTTTACACTTTTAATTATTATAAAATGGAAAAAAAAGCTGTATTTTGAGAATAGGGATGGGTTTATAAAAAATTGTAAATGCTAATAACGGATAAAATCATCATTAAGCCGGACCCTACTGAAGATTCGACACTCAACCACTCTTTATCTTTCCAACCTGTCCACCTTAAACTACCACAATTTAATAACATGAATCTTTCTAATACACAAACCTTCCTGAAAAATTTCACAAATTTTCGAAAGCACAGGAATTTATTATGCTTTAAAGAAGGTGAACAAAATCGTACTACACCCAAACACACACACACGCATTAACATGCATACATACAGAAAAATACTGAATGTTTTTGCATTTGTCGACGTTTAAAGGTCCCCTAAGTCCAGAAATGGAAAAATCTTGGACAGGGTCCTTTTTTGGTCGATCGCTGTACTTTCCCTTTGTTATATATAACAGAACCAAGAAAGTAAAAATAGGAGACCATAATTTTATTTTCGATATACAAAAGTATCAGTGACAATGTCTATGCTTTCTAATGCCTATTGGAATTTATGCCCGGGAGTCAAAAGTAAAAACAGTATTACGTGCGCGTAACAGAAAATAGGTGCGTAAAATGAACAAAACCCAAGAAAACAGCAATTGATAGCGATTGCTTTGTTCTTGGGTCGTGTCTCGGTATCTTACCAGTGCAAGGATAGTGTCTCCCGTGGTCTGAAGATACAAGGAGAGCCTCTTTTGTGATGGCAAGTGCAAAGTTCATCTGTCCTGCTCTGTCAGATTCCGTACAAGAATCGCCTCTTCTGTGCCTAACAGGTGCTAGGATCGCCTCTTCACTTTCCTTCTGACTCTGCTTCAATTCTATCGCGATTCGACAAAGGTCGCGCGATGTCCTAGTTAATATGATTTTTTATATACAATATTGCACAATATTTTATATTCCTTCAAGACACAGAAATTAAGAGTATTCACACTAAAATATATGAGTACGAAATTTCTGCAATTTCAGTAATCTCATATGATGCGTATCAACAGTTGAATATGATGTTAACATTCTGCTAATTTACATAAATTCGGCAGGTTGAATTCTACACATAGGGAGGACGGGGCAAGTTCGTCAATTAAATTTTCTTTAAAACAAAATAAAATGAGACTCTCTTTAGAGAGTAGACTTTTGAGTTTTAATGACGGCTTGTTGAGTGTCGTGTCTGTGTTCCCTGACAAGCATAGTTGAAATATCTAATGATTTGTCTGTTTCATTCAATTTCTTATAATATTTTGCTTTCATTTATAAAAAATTACTATATTTTGTTATAATTTCATAATAACTAAAGTTATTTTTCTTGTTAGAAGGATAAAGCACTAACTTATTCACGTGGCCAGATCACGGCTTGGTATCCTATTCTCAGGGTTCCACTTAAATGTTTCTAAATCATGACTTTTGGGGCATCTTCGGCAGTGCTGCCAATCTTGTTCCTGATCGTGTTTTGCTATGGTTTGATGTGGTCGCAAACAATAAACAACAAGGAAAAGAAATAACTGGATCTCCGTACAGAGCTACACTAAAAGCCGAGGCTAAAGTTAAAAAATCAGGAACTTGCAGAATGGCAATGGATTTGAAGAAATTGGATTCGAAGTCCACTAAAAGAAAGGGGCAGAAAAGTGCTAAAGAACCCGAAAATGACGATGAAAATACTTACTGCATATATTGCAATGAACAATATGGAACTACTCAGGAAAAGTGGATTATGTGCTGTATGTGTCAACTGTGGGCTCACGTGAACTGTACGGAAAATGAGTTTGTTCAATTTATTTGCGATATGTGTACGGCATAAACAATTTCTTGTTAAGCATATTTCATTGCTACTGTTTGTTTGAGTTCACTAATTCATTTATATTGCTTTTAACTTGCATTAGGATGTTTTCAATTATTATCCTTTTGAATTTTTGTAATAATGAATTCAATAAACAGAAATTTATATACCTGTCTATCTTGCCTCATTACTGTTGCAATTGCTGTCTTTTTATATAATTATTATTTTTATAATTATTTTTATTTCCAAACCGATTTTAACCAATTATAGTAGACAATAAACAAAGCTTTTCTTTCAATTTACAGCAACATCTGTTATACTAAATTTAAATTATTCATATAGTGCCGAAGTTGCTTCGTCCTCCCCTATGTTCGGCTAGGTTCACAGCATAATAGTGTGTACGAGTCCTCGACATATCCGAAACATAAAACCCATAAAGTCCTAAGGCATTGCTCGCTCAGAATTGATCTCGGATCTCCCAAAACAGTAAGCTGATGAATCGTCCTGTCCATTCGACATTCAATTTCTAAGCTTGAAAAATGAGAATTTGAACTTTTGTATTAAAAATAAATTTGTAAATGTGAAAATAAACAATAATTTTAGTTGTTCATAAATCTACTAAGCCACTAAATTTTAAATATTCTTTAATATACAACGAAAAATGCGCGAAATCATCACTTTTAAATGTAAGCGCCATTTATGAATATTTAAAATACTTTTATGCAATTAACTTTATAATTAAAACAGTTATTTAAAAATATAAAAAAATTCTCTATAAAAATTACAATAAAAATATAGAATGATAAAGGACTTCAATAGAAAGTTGTGCAAAATTTATCGACAAATTTATTATATAAATATTGTAATAAAACGTATAATATAATAAAAATACATCTACACATAATAAACTTGTAATTAGAATTTCAAAATTTAGATTAACACATTTCTTAGTGTGAGTTCATATTATCATCACGTTTCATAATCGTGTAATGAACGTACAAAATGTCAAATGCGTTACTGAGAAAAATAATTCATATAGAATATAAAATTAATGTTTCTATAGTAACAAGTAATGCCTAATTTCTCTTGGTTTAAACGGGTGGGTTGTGTTTAACATATCAGCCTACATTAATGCTATTACAGTAACAAATAATGTCGTTTATAAATATAAACGATTGGAGGTGAGTTAATACATCAAGCTACCGACCAGGAGACCGAAATCGCATTCATACAATGTCCGAAACATTTTTCGGATGGCAGAGTGTCTCGGATATTTCGGGTTTGGTTCCTTCTCACCGAGAAGGAACGAAATTGTACAGGCCCTATTGGCGTGTCTATCGAACCCGTGATTTATATGAATAAAAGGATTTTGCACCTGTAGGACAAAAACAGCCAAAACATAAAAACTATTGACAATTAAAAAAACAACTCGTGCGTTTAATTAATTCACTACTAATTCAAAATAATGAAACCATTACTATAAATAAAAATCAAAAGAGACAGAGTCTACTGTGATAAATATAGCTCGAACTTAACATGATACTGCAATAAATTTAAATTCAAAATGATTATTTAAAATTTAAATATTTCTGGTCGTTTTGAAATAAAACTTTAAAATTAGATTTCATTTTACGAATGAGAGAGCCTCCCCGTGTAAGTCTTTCTTCAAGCTTTATGATTTTACGATCAAGTTGAGAGTGTTGTTTAGTACAGCAGACACTCAACCACCGCTACAGAATAGTCTCTAAAATATTATGAAAGTAAGTGATGTTAAAAGTTTATATATATTATTTTAATTTATTTAAATATTCGGTATGATCCCGATGCAGACTTACTTGAATTAATGAGGTTAAACGACGGTACGCTGTAATAAATCACTCAGATATCTTTATCACTGTATATTTGAAAGTATACGAGTATTTCTCTGTATACTTGTGTCTATTTGAAATAGTAGGCAATGATCTTTTTAAAATCGAATCAACTCATTTGTATTAATGAACAATTAACAGCTAATAGGCTCCCAGATATCAATTTTGTTCACTTCAAACATTCTTTGAACTATTACAAAACTTCTATACATTTTCTGAAGTATCTAACTGTAATAATTCAATTAATATCGTTCATTCGTTAAAGATCTTACTATATTTTTTACTGATTTTTTATTCTTTAAATAAATATTTAAGGACAATATTAGTTGTTTTACCATCTTTATTTTATAACAAGTCATTTAAAAAGAATAATCTGCAACGTTAATAGGCACAAAACACGCATCACATATGCCAAGAAGAAATTGTAAAGTCGCCTGCAGGGGAGAAATAGCGATGAGGGTCGAGGGGTCTCTAAAAAGGTCGAATGTAGGCGATCGGCACTGCTGAGAGAGACTTTACTGTTACAAGAAATCGTTAATTAACCGTTGGACACGAAGTGATCTTACAGGATTTTCGCCAGTTTGAAAGTTTTAATTTGGCAGCGGCCTCTTGATCTTCCGCTTCTTATAATAGGTTAATATGGAAATGTTAACCGTGTAGACTCTTTCTCTGACACGACCTCACTCATTGGTCAATGGAAGCGACCGGTGCGAGTGACGTATAATTCAAGCTTTGTCACGTGATGGCGGGGAGTAATGGTGTTCACTAGCTCATAAATAGAAAGCAGAGTACTGGGGTGAAATAAGTTAGTGTGCAGAGCCGTGCCCTAATCTTGTCAGGCGCTTGCGTATTGCGGGCACTGCAACAAAAAATGAAGGGTCGTTTCCCGAGCCCCGCAGTGAGCGCAGTTCGGCGAACCACTTAGTCGTCGGGAATATAGGAAGTCGTTTAGTGGGGCTGTCTCCGTGCGTAGCCGAGCCAGCAAAGTTTCCATATTCCTATTCGAGGCATAATGATAATACCACGCGGTGAAGAAACGGAGATGATCTCGACCTTTCCTCCGAAGAGTATCTGTCCAAGAGTCCGTTAATAAACGGATAGTGATGTTCCGGACTGCGATGGGAAGGTCAGAACCGTTAAGAGTATGGTAGCGTGCTGCTTTGTCCGCCGCTTCGTTTACAGAAATTTCTGAATGGCCGGGAGTCCACCCCACGACACAGGGCATCCTCTGAGTACTGATGCTCGCTGCCAGATCTATAATAAGCGAAGGAGATGTAAATGACACATTATCCACAGCTTATAGGACCGATAGGCTGCCCGATAAAATGGCCGTAGGCCGTTCAAACTGTGCGGAGAGTCGGGTCGCCCTCAGAAGCCCTTGGGCCTTTGCCCCAAATACGCTAGTTATCTCGTTGATTGACCAGGCTTCGATTTTGTCACTACTCGGGAGAACTATGGTCTTCCGCTTCTTTCAAAGATAGCCCTAATTGAATGAGTGTGCCCGGTTGGCAAATGACAGTTTCCTCGAGGACTCGAAGACTCTGGAACGATGCAGTCGACTTTCGGTCATGGGAAGACGTCGTCCGAGGACGGGAGACGGAAACGACGGCGAGCCCCAGACACACAACAATTAGTCCTACACTTGGAATTTTTGTCTTCGATTGGTTATTCCGATTAGTCGTATTTTTTTTCGTTTTCGCTTTCCATGTGGGTGATGACTCGTTACTATGTGCAACGAAATTTCAACTTAGATCGCAGGCGAGGTCAAAATCGTAGTCGAATTCAACCCACAAGTAGATATAATCGATTTTAGAACATACATTCTTCTATTGATTTAAAAGTTCGCGTTTTCAAACAGAAAAAATTATTTTTAGTTTTCATTTATTTTCTTCCAAAATAAAGCAGAAAACATATATTAAACACAACGCAGAAAACTTCTAAAGCTAGAATGAAACACTTGTCGCGAGTTCACTCGTTGGTGACGCGCGAAGTCGCGACAAGTGATTCATTCTAGCTTTAGATTTCGCGAAAAACAGCGTGCAGTGGTCAATTGACCACTGGTCAAAATCTAATCTGAAATATAAGCTTAAAATAATTCATTATTACAGTCCTTTTTAATATGTAATAATAATTGTTAATATTAATTTAAATAACTGATATTAACTTATTTATATTTTAACATTGCAAATATATTTTTATTATAGTTACTGATTTTAATTTTCTTTAAATACATACAAATAAATTTGCATTAAAATAATAAATGAAATTTAATGTTTTAAATAAATTTACTAATGTATATTTGTTATATTGCAGAATAGCATTTTGCTTTAATATTTCACTCCTGATGATATGTTGGAAATTATTCGTGTAAAATTTATATTTTATAGCATTGTTAAACATCAATGAATAATTCAAATTAATCGTAATAATAACACAAAGATCTTAACATTACATTGAGTCAAAAAAGAGGAAGAAGAATTAAGAAGTTCTAACTGGAATTTATTTAATTTTTTAAAGTAAATCAATCTCACAAAATAAAGAAAACGTTTCAAAGTATTCACACATAAATTATAGAATTTAAAATAGAGCAACTATTCATCTTGTAAAATAAATATGCAACATAAAGGTAAGAATTTTTAAAAAAGTAACTTATAAGAAATTTTAGTTGAACTTTTTATAATAAAAATTTACAATTACAATTCATTTCCTGGCTTCTAAGAGTGTTGTATTTCGTACAGAACCGGAAAATTACATGTACTGTACTTTGTCATTAATTAGCCCATTCTATGTGGTTTCATTTGATTTCCATTACATTTGAAATTTCGAACAAAAAAATATATATTCCGTAAGGCATTTCTTTGAGTGTTTCTGTTCTGACTGCACTTAGAGAATTTTTTTTAAGTAGTCGCGCCATGAAACAGTCAAGTAAACTGGGACTATAACAACAAACNAATTGAACTTTTTATAATAAAAATCCAAAAATTACTCTTTCTTGCTTTTATCAGTATCTGTATTAATTAGGCCATTCTATATGGCTCCATTTGAGTTCCTATACATTTGAAATTTCGAACAGAAAATACATATTCCGTAATGCATTTTTTGAGTATTTCTGTTCTGTCCGGAATAAAAGAACCTTTTACCATCGAACGACCAAATAATGAGGAACTATAAGAAAGTATCAAAATGCTTTTCCATTCATTTTCCTATTGCAAAATTAATTTTCCAAAACGTAACATTAAAACGCATCGTTTTTTCGGGCTTTTGTCCGATCTTTATATCCAGAACGATTAATTAATTTACATATAACTATACTGGTCAGTTACTGCACCTACTAGGAATGGCACTGTCCTCCATGACTCTCAGTCGACTTACACTTTAACTGCAGCATGGTAAAGAATTTATCAATGAGCATTTAGTAAACATGTATATTCATGTTGCTAAATGCTCTGCCGGATTATATTTCGGCTATATCAAGGTTAATAATTAATTAATGCGGGTTTGTATCTAATAAAACATAACTTTCTAAAAGGTCATACATTGATGTTCTAGATTTGATTTGGATATCTTTTTGTTACTTTGTACTGTACTTACAGTAAATAGCGCTATCGTGGAATTTTCGTTGAAGGTGAAACGATTTTGCTTGAAACTAAAGAGTGAAACATGATGAGTATAGAAACTCTCATAGCAGTCGAGGTTGAGTAGAAAAGAAAAGAATCGCCTAGTTCTTGTAACTAATCCTTTAAAACAAACATAAATTTTCCAGCAGCAGTTACAAGGACTAGTTTTTCTACAAGGATTCTATCCTAGATCATTGTTCCCATCCGAAATACATTGCAATAGCAAATAGTTTTAGGTGTTGAATATGTGGTTTTAGTTTTTTAAAGACGGATATAACTAAAAATACGTGAAAAATCGCTTATTAGTGGAATTTATTAAAATTTATTAACCAAAAATAAAGCAGAATATTGTAATTCTTTTTTAAAGATTTAACTAAATTAAATAATCATTATCATTTAACAATAAAAATTAAAACATTTTATAAAACATTTTCATTTCAGTTTATGTTCCCGCTCGTTACGTATTGGTATTCTCTATATTTTGGATATATACAATAATGAACTGCCAAAGATCTGTGCTGAGTGTGGCTATTTTAGCCATGCTTAATCGTTCAGCCATTTTCAGCATGTATAATACAACAACTTCAAAGGAATGCCCAGAACAGACTCAGAAAAATTCTACATCTACTTACGAAGAGGTAAGTGTTTATGTCGAATATAATAATTCTGTTATAACAAATTTCAAAGACTATTATTTTATACATGTACTATTATTAATAACTTTGATTATTATTACTTTCTAACTATTTTCATGACTCACGTGATAAATTTAACAGTTGATTTATTTTTCTTAACAACTCATATAAAATCGCCAATTTTAAGAATTGAAATGTGACCAAATTTGATGTTAATCTTAAAATTAGTAAATTCACAAAACTACACAAATTGTTCTGGCTCTCACTTGGCATCTCAATTTATTCTAAAAGTGTTTATAGGCATTCAAGTTACGTCTGTATGATGGTCGGTCAATGAGAAAATATTTAATCATTTAAATCAGTTTTACTGACATTAATCTTTCGGACAAGAAAATTTATTATTAAACAAATCTCTCTTATAAAATTGGTTTCTTTCTTTTTATTTTTCAATCTGGTTGTGTTGTAGGCAATAACGGGATAGTTTTAAATCATGCGATGGAGTATTTGCCTAGGTACACAGTGATGTAGGCCAGAAATAATGACGGGACTAACGGGTTATTCACAATCCATCCATAAAAATTTACGGGTTATTCAAGTGCTCGGATTCTATTCCAAGCCCGCCAGAAAATTATGCTGACGTTATTTTACATCGGCCATGTGTCTATCATTGTTCTTCAGTTCGCTGTGATAAAATGAAAGAACACCACAAAATTTTGAGTTTGTCAGATATAATGAAATTTTAAACCATCAAATACTAATACATAAAGATAAAATCGGAGCAATAAAAATGTAACTAAAACTTTAAATTGCAGCTGTAACATGAAAAAATCCTTTATTCGCGATATAACAGTGCATGCAATGAGAAACATAAAAACGACGCCAAAAAAATGCAAACCGTTGTTTCAACTTAATTTTAAATTAGTAGGCATTAAGAGGTATTTTCTTTAACTATTTAGGGTTGGGCAGGTCGACAACTCGAGTGATTGTGTGATGAGAGAATAAGCTTGGCATAATCTTATTAGACCTCCTGCAAAAAATTCTGGTGCTTTTCAACAATTCAAATTTATTTCGAGTGCCTCTAAAGTGATTTGGTATGGTTAATTGGTATACGGCAATGCGATTCGTGAACAATCTGACGAAGGGGAATACCACGCGGAAGGACTTTGAGGGAAAATGACCCCTATTTCGGTTATAAAATGTAGCGAATACTCTGGAAACACCACAAGGCCAGCTCGTTGGCAAAGCGCGAACCAACGACCAGCTAACGTTGTTCACTGCAAAATTTTAGTGGCAGAAATTTTAGGACCAAATGCTGAATTGAATCGAAAAGTAATCCTGGTGTGGCGAAAAGAAAAAAAAAAGCCTGTGAAAGCTAGGACTTCTCGCAGGTAAAACCGGAAGAGGAGAATGTGGTACCTTTGCAAGTGTCTGCACGTAGCAGCAAATGACAGAGAAATGTCAAAGAGAACCTGTGAAAACAGAATTAGAAGCAAAAACTTTTTTTTTCTAATATACCCTTCCACTACTTATAAAGATTGGACACGGTTCCTCGTCCACGCATTCCGATTGGTCTCATATCTGTTTCCAACGATAAATCAGGATCAACACGAACCATGGAAAAATTGCTCATGATCGTTAAAAATTGATTACAAATTTCATTATACAGTAATACAAACTTCTTACTAATTTAAATTTTTAGGGTTCTAATGCATGGACACAACCCACTCAAGGAATAATTCTAGGAAGTTATTTCTATGGTTTCGTGTTAGCTCAGCTGACAGGAGGAGCCATTACATTTTCATTTGGACNTTAAAACATTTTATAAAACATTTTCATTTCAGTTTATGTTCCCGCTCGTTACGTATTGGTAATTTCTATATTTTGGATATATACAACAATGAACTGTCAAAGATCTGTGCTGAGTGTGGCTATTTTAGCCATGCTTAATCGTTCAGCCATTTTCAGCATGTATAATACAACAACTTCAAAGGAATGCCCAGAACAGACTCAGCAAAATTCTACATCTACTTACGAAGAGGTAAGTGTTTATGTCGAATGTAATAATTCTGTTGTAACAAATTTCAAAGACTATTATTTTCTACATGTAATATTATTAATAACTTTGATTATTATTACTTTCTAACTATTTTCATGACTCACGTGATAAATTTAACAGTTGATTTATTTTTCTTAACAACTCATACAAAATCGCCAATTTTAAAAATTGAAATGTGACCAAATTTCAACTTAATCATCCACCAAAAGTACACAAATTATTCTGACTCTCATTTGATGTCTCAATTTATTCTAAAAATCTTTAAAAGCATTCAAATTACGTCTGTATGATGGCCGGTCAATAAGAAAATATTTAATCATTTAAATCAGTTTTACTGACATTAGTGGTTCGGGCAAAAATGTTATCATGTAGAAACAGAAAGATGCATGTTCCAAATTATTACGTCAAAACAAGAAGCACAAAATCATCCATAATATTGTTATAAACCATAAAATTGAAGTTTTGTTTCAGAGAAACGATTTGAAATAAAGCCTTATACAATTGTCATCATATCAGCTGTTATTATAAATACTTTTAATAATATAACATATATTTTTATCACATTTAGTTTTTGACATCATATCATAATAAACAGCTCATAGACATTCTCTTAGACCTCGTGTCAGAAAATTCTGGTTTATTTGAACAACCCGAATTTTATTTTAAGTGCCCCTAAAGTGGCTTGGTATGGTTAATTTCTATATGGCAATGAGACTGGTTAACAATCTCACAAAGGAGATTGTTGACGGGAGGACTTTCTGGGGGGGAAATAGACCCTATTCGATAGTACAAATGTGGTGAAAACTCTGGAAGCTCCCCAAGGCCAGCTCGTTGGCAAAATCCGATCCAACGATTAGCTACCATTGTTCACTACTACTACTACTACTACTACTACTAATACTACTACTACTACAGGTAAAGTTAGTTGTCCGTCCTACGGGACTTAGCCAGTCAGATAAAAGAAAGAAGGGAAATTTAGGGTACGGATAGAGGATGAAGGAGTTGGGTAGGGGAGGAAGGTGGAATGAATATGGGAAGAGTGGAAGGAAAGGAGTGGTTTGGGATCCGAAATTTGACTTCCATCGTAATTATTTACAAATAACAGCTTTACAAGGTATTAATTACAGCGTGCCTTTTGGCAAGATGAGTACACTCGATGATACAGAACATTACGCGCCAGTGGTATATGACTACAGACTGACAAAAACACTATACAATTTGCAGCAACCCTAAAGCATACAACAACTTATATTGACATGTTAACAGTAGGTGTTTATGATGATACCAGTCCACCAATACTGACACGTTTAGTACTATCATCTACGGTAACGAAACAGATCACAAACCGTGCCTTGCTTTCCCTGGAGATAGGATGATCATAAGAATTCACTAGAAAACACACTGTTGTACTGTAATTCCAGATAAAACGTTGCCATGAATACACAGTACTAAGTTCCAGTGTTGTCCATTGAGCCAGATGGTTCTGAGTTGACATAGGTTGAAAAGATTTCAAGTGTTCACAAATTTGGGGAATTTCTCAAAAGTCTCTCGGTCTTCACAAAGGGTGTTGAGATCATGGGCCAACTTTGGCCCTTGTCCCTCGTACACGCTTTTCGATTGGTCTCATATCTGTTTTCAACGATAAATCAGGATCAACACGGACCATGGAAAAGTTGCTCAAATCGTTAAAAATTGATTACAAATTTCTTTATAATATAAAATTCTTACTAATCTAACTTTTTAGGGTTATTATGCATGGACACAACCCACTCAAGGAATAATTCTAGGAAGTTATTTCTATGGTTTCGTGTTAGCTCAGCTGACAGGAGGAGCCATTACATTTTCATTTGGACCAAAAAAAATTTTCATAATTTCTTCACTTCTTTCTTCACTATTTACCATTTTGACACCCGTTTCTGCTGATGTCGGTGTTTCAGTTATATCATTATGTCAAGCTTTCATTGGATTTGCACAAGTAAGAATAAGATTCTTTGCAGTCATTACAAACCACATTAACGGTATCCTATTTAAAAATCATTTTATCGCAGGGACTTCTATTTCACGGATCTTTCACATTGTTAGGAAGATGGATTCCAGAAAACGAAAAGTCCACATCATCATCAATTTCTTATAGTGGTACTCAAGTCGGTACACTTATTGGTTTAATAACAACAGGATATCTTTGCGAACATAAAGGATGGTCTTTCAGCTTCTACTTTTTCGGTAAATATAAATCATACGATTGTTTCTTCAATGCTAATGTACAACTGTATCTTCTTTAATCTGTATATTTAACAACAGGAATATGTGGAGTTGTCCTTTCTATATGCCTTACGTTCACAATTTATGACAGACCTCAACAACATCCCAGAATATCTGACAAAGAATTGACATTTCTTAACGACAACGTAACGAACATCGCATCAGGGGAAACGGTAATATCATTTTCAGCTCTAATTTATTTTCATCAATGTGCCATAAATATGTTTTTACTTAAATTAGAAATTGAATATACCCTGGAAGGAAATTGTAACATCCAGAGCAGTGTGGATAGTAGCTTTGACGAAAATTTGTTGGGGTTTCGGTTATTTTACAATATTGACTAAATTTCCATCATACTTAGGTATAATTCATCACATCTCTATCAAGCAGGTATATTGATTTTTATACATATAAATCAATAAATTAATAATATTGCTGTGTCAATAAATTTATTTATATTACTCATGTTTTAGATTGGAATAATGACTGCATTAGTTTTTTCCGGAGACACTATAGCATTATTTACTACGGGTTTCATTGCTGATTTTATAAAATCACGTAAATACTTCAGCATAACTAATATCAGAAAAATCTTTGAAGCAATTGGTAAGAAACTGTAGTTTGTTAATTTTTTTAAATTGTCTTGTAAAATTTCTGACAAATGATGAATAAATATTTGTGTTGTAGCAACGTTCGGCCCGGCAGCATGCATCTTATCGATTTCATTTCTAGGCTGCGAGAGTACAAAAATAATTATTTGTGTAATAATTGGAATGGGATGTTTTGGCTTCGCTGTTTCGGGAGATATTGCAATAGTACTGGATTTGGCTCCGGAATTTGCGGGTAAGTGAACATTGTTTCTTAAGTATAAGACAAAAACAATGTATTTACTCGAATAATCCTCGGATATTATCCAAAAAAGACGTGTGAGAATGTCTGTGGTCTGTTAGTTGTAAACAAATTAGGTGCCAGAACCGGGTAATCCGGAAAATCGGTCTTGCATTTTGTATTGTTCAATTCGAATGGTGAATGCAAACATATGTTTCTGTTAGAATTAATAATTGTTTGCGGACAGTCAGAATGGATGAAGTTAAAAACATTCTGTATCATTAGAAAACCGATGAAATAATAATCTCTGAAGTATGTTTGTGCATATGATTTTAGAGTTAAAGTTGAAACAGATCCTTATTATTTCTTTTAAACGCAATTTATTAATATTTATAGTAAGATATAGCCATTCCGGGTAGATCAGTACATAGGATAAAGAAGAAAAAAACAGATTTAATCCCGAATGAACACACAATAGATATAAAATACAGCAACGAGTTGCTGAACACACCGGGCAAAATTTAAAACTGCGTGTGGCGCCATCTGTTATGATCATTTATTTTAAAATATTTTATATTACTAGTTATTATAAAATAGCAAAAATCTTAATTTTTAGAGTATTAGGGGTATTATAAAAAATTGTAAACGCTAATAAAGGAAGGGCATCCGTCATTGAGATGAAATATGATATTTAAATAAAGTTTTTTAAATACAACTAACAATTCCAAACAATGAACAAACATTAAAATAGCTGTATAGTATTAATTGGAAGTTTTCGTTTGGTGAATTTATTTCTCTCTCTTTTCTATGTTTGACATTTCCTGTTGTAAGATGGGGCTAGAATGTTGTCTGTGAAAATTGGAAACTTTTAAATTATATTCTGTGATTGATCGATTAATATTTCGTCCAATTATATGTTTGGTCCACGTTCTAATTTCCAACATTTTAAAACTCGAAATCAAAGGGAGCAGAAATTATCTCATTTAGATTGAATTTACTTCTTACGTTTTCAAATACAGTAGAGTACTATGAATGACTCTTATACAATGACTTGAAATTTGAAAAGATATGAAAAGTTTATTATGTTCAGAAATACGAAATCGTATTCTTAATATTGCGTTTAAAAGTTAATTGAATTCACGTGTTGTTCTGGTAATTTCTAGTAAATGTGTTTATATGAAAATATTATACATTATGCATTACAACAACCGATCCTGAACATCTAACATTTTCTCTCCTCAATTCTTATCAACAGCTAAGCTTTTTGCTTTCTATTGTATTTAAGTTAAGATTCGAAACATTTTATTAAACTAAAACCTGCTACGGTATTATTTTTACAATACACTTAAATGAGAAAGATATTTTTGAAGAACTCTGACAAAATTAAAGTTTATGAAAAAAATGTTTAAATTAAAATATGAAATACGTTCGAAAATTTTTCTTTCTACGTTTTTATACACATTGTTAACTTTAATTCTAATTTTATTTAAATATTGTTGTGTTCTCAATTTATTAATTTAAACTTAAATCGTCAACTAGAACATATCTATTATTAGGAGTTATTATACTGGATAACTGGTTTTGCAAATTAAGTAAACATAGTCAGAAAAACAATCTTTATTTATCAGCTGACAGATGTTTTTCTGACTTTTTTATATCCTTAGAACAGGATTCCCTGTTTAATTAATTATGTAAATTAAAGGAAATTAATTTACTTTTTTAACAAAAAATATTTTATACAACAGTTAACAAGATTTTCTCAATCTAAATTATATTTAGGAGTCCTTTTCGGATTGACATATGGTTTATGTAACGCCGCAGGTATACTATCACCATACATTGCTGGAATTATATTAGAGAAACATGTAAGTTAAATGTTATTAAAATTTATATATATAAATTATTATTAAATTGGTTTATTAATTTTTAATTATTCAGCAAGGAGAATTGGTTCAATGGAGCTACGTGTTCTATATGGTCTCTTTCGCTTATTTTCTCAGTGGTGTAATATTTCTGTTCGGAGCTACTGCGGAACTTCAACCCTGGGCTACCATTAATACAGACAAGAAAAAACACGATAATAATTAATTGTCAACATTAGTCCAATCTTTGTAATGATGAAGACTTTGCTCATAAAATCATTAGAATCAAAAGCATGCAGAATTGGTTATCCATGTTATACTACCACCATCCTTGTCATGCCTTTGCTATTAATTTCTTATGCACATGATTCTTCAAAAAGTTATTTTGTCTGATTTTCAATTGCCAAGTCATATTAGAACGCTTATAATAGTTCTTAACATAAAAGCAGAATTCATACTGTAACAAGTTAATCGATTATGTGTTACACTAAATCGATTATAGCTACTGTAAATTATATTTGTTTGGATTTTGAAAAATAAACAGGATACGTCAAGAATATGTCTTTGTTAATATTAAGCAATATGTTGTTGCAAAATTTTCGTTTCTTTATGCGAAATTCTTTAAATATTCGCGAAACAAAATACTTAAAACTTTTAGAGAATTGCCAAAGAAATGAACGTTTCAACGTAAATCAAGGAAAAAACTTATTCAGCTGGAGACAAAAATTTTTTAAAGAACGTAGGACTTCATGCTCTACCTGTGGCAAAAGAGAAAATAAATCTCTGGCTTCTTTATTTATAAGGTGAAATATGTTTTTCGTTAGAAAAATTGCAACAAATTACATTAAATCAGAAGTTTTAGCTAATTTCTCTCTTACAGAGCGGTGTTTAGATGTTACTCTATTACTACACTTTCTGTTCTTGTAGCAAATAATTTTGCAACTCTCTACTAAATTATAAATAAATTTCTAAAATTAAAATTCTGCGCAAAATATTGTAAATTTAGATATTTAAATATATAATTATACAGTAGACCCCTATAAAGCGGGTTCATATAATGCGGATTCGTATATCGCGGCGAAAAAATTGCGATCGTATTCATATAAAGACGCTAAAAGAGACTAGTAATATATGGTGAATCGTCATCGCGGACTCGTGTCGCGACAGGATTGGTCGAATATGGACCAATAGTGGACGAGCAGCTGAACTACTTACACACTAAGGAGAGTTTAGGCGGGTAAGTCGAGTTTACTATCGTCTGTACAGTATATAAATTAGGTACTGTAAGTCTAATACAGTACTGTAATTCTATACATTTCTTGTGAAAGAAACATTTCTTATTCAACAGCCATAAAATTATTTATATTAATGATGTCTCCAAAGTTCAACGAATTTTTCGCAGAAAAATAACTTATCAGAAAACGTGCCCGCCGTTTGTTGCTCCGCGATGAAAACAAGCTTAAGCAATGGCGTGGTCGAACGGTGCACCCTCGGTAAGTAATCCTACAATTTTTTGTTTATAGCATAGTTTATACGGATTATTCTCAAAAAAATTATACGTGTTTTGGAAATGTTGAGTGAAATTAGTCTAGAATCCATTAATTTTATGAAAGGAAACCTTTCAATCAGCGGTAGTCCTTAAACTGAACACGTGTCGGGCTGTGATTGGCTCTTGTATTTAAGGATTCCAACGCAAAATTCGTATAAAATGGAACGTATTTACCGCGTTATAGGGGGGTCGACTGTACTAGTAAATGACATTGTTTATTTAAAATTGATAAAAAGTTTATATTACAAGACACTGATCTTAAATTCCAATTTGAATAACGCATATAAAAAACTTTTGAATTTAATACTGTTTCTATAATACAGGCAGCAAACTTAAATACTAATTTTGTCATCAGGGGCTGTGCCAAATCACCGCAAAAAAAAAAACATAGAGTATGATAAGATCAGTACACATTCGCCAACTTTTCCTTATATACATATGTGTGTACTGCATAGGTTTGTGTATATGTTACCGGCCAAACCCGATTTCAGTCCAGACTAGTGTATCCTATGCGTGTCAGGATATACTAGATTAGCCAAAGACAATCTAGTTTGGCCTAAATGCTATAGGCTTAACTAGTTTGTCCTAGCCGAACTGATTTAGAATTATTATTTAAGTCAGGCCTGGCCAACCCAAGTTGTTTCGCGGGTCACTTTGATCACGCGTAACATTACAATGGGCCACAATTTAGACAAACATGCTTTTAAAAAAGTAAAACAAATACAAAATGAATAAGATTTCATTGTTATACCAAGAGTTCATATTCGCACTTGCGAATTATAACAATGACACATGCAAATTTTCATTTATTTAATTGTTTTGGTATACACAAAACGGAAAACGAAAGTTTTAATAGATATATAATATCGCTTAGCAGGTCACTCAATTTAATGTGACGGGTCTCAGGTTGGCCAGGCCTGATTTAAGTATATTAATGTTTAAAATAAAATTAAAAGGCAATCAATTAGATGAACAATATTTATTCAAACATAGTCTACATAATTATAAAAAACGGTATTGATTAGAAGTGACACAACACTTGTACAAAAGTATAAAATAAAAATAAGCTAATCAGTACTTATCAGTTTGTATTTTTTTATTAAACCATGCACTTTTAAAGGTAATTAACTTTCGAAAATATTTTCAAAAATTCAAACGAAATAATAAAAATAACTTTTAAAGTCAAACTAAAATTAAAAATGAACTTGTTTGTGCTTCTTAGTGTAACATATGAAATATTTAATCTTTTATTTATTTTTACAGGGTGGGTTAAAGTGTACCTAGGTAACCCCAATAGTGGCACTTCGGACTGTTCGTGCTCCCAGCAGACTCCTCCCATAGGGAAGCTGCCGGCAGGCCGCCCATTGTTTAACGTCACTAGTTATTGATTCACGGTAGTTCTTGAACAAAAGAAAAAAAAGGAAACGTCTACTAAAAATGTAGTTAATTTAACCAAACCAACCTAACTGAAGCACTGCCTAGACAAACCTACCAACCTACTAAACCAAACCAACCTAACTGAAGCACAGTTACCTAGGTACACTTTAACCACCGAGTGTACTGTGGTGGCATTTCGAATTACACAAAATCATTTTTTTTTACACTGGCACCTATTTGTAGTACATAAATAAGTTCGGCCTAGGTCAAACTAGTTAAGTCTAAAGTATTTAGCCTAAACTAGATTATCGTAGGCTAAACTAGTATATCCTGACATGCGTAGGATAAACAAGTTTTGCCTAGGACAAACTAGTTTGGCCGGTAACATATATATACTCAAACAAAACCTCTAAATAGTAGTATCATTTGTTGCTTCTAAAATTCATAGAAAATGAAATGTGGTGTTAAACTACGCAACTAACACATACGGTATCCAACACATGAACGATCTGTCAAGAGTTATGTTTCTATGAGAAATTGACACTTGTTAGACATTTAAAGAAAACTCGGCAAACTCTACGTAGCAAGTCTGCTGGTTAGGTGAAACCTGTCATCAATGTTCAGTAGTTTAATCTATTATCAAGGTCGGGAAAATTATATTTTTAATAAATTATAAGTAATGAAATTGAACAAAAATTTAATTCTTTAATATTTTTTTTAGTCGCGATTCAAATATTCATTTAAATAACATTTATTTTAAAAATATATTTAACTTTTTTCATCTTTATTAGGTGACTGAATAGCCCAACTTTGTAATTCTGCAGAAGCTCCTACAATAAACACTATTCCACCAACGAAATAAAAGGAAGATCCCATGTAGAAGACATAACTCCATTGAAGAAGGCTTCCTTGCTGTTGAATGATTCCTGATTAATATTAAAAATAGGATAAATTGGAGTAAGTTAAGCGTATTACTTACATTCTTATCTAATATTAAGCCTGCTATATAAGGCGTTATGAATCCTGGAATAGAAGCTAAACCGCTTGTGATGCCATATAACACTCCTGTAATACATGATAACTAGTTATACTCTACATGATCTTGTAATCTATGCTATACTTTAAGTATTATGAAGTGTCTTTTAATAATATACATATAATATGACTATAAAATCGTTTTAAACCTGCAAAATCAGGTGCCAAATCGAATACTATGGCGGCATCTCCTGAAGTGCAGAAACCAAAGCATCCCATCGCAAGAGTCAGTGATATAATAGCTTTAGTGCTGTCGCACCCTAAAAATGGAACTGATAAAATACAGAATGCTGGGCCAAACATACCTAACAAATAAAAATTAATAACATAAGTTTATGTACTTTTTATATATTTTTTAAATATATTTTAATACGTCTTTAGGATTCATTAAAGATTCAAAGATGTTATTTTATACTTACCAATGCTTTCAAGAATTTTTCTGGTGTTAGTTAAACTAAAATATTGTCGTTTTCTTATAAAATCGGCAATAAATCCAGAGAGAAATATTGTTATAGCATCCGAAAAGTAAACTAAAGCATTGATCAAACCATTCTGAAAGATTAAAGTTTGAATTTTTCCTTCTTAAATTGTATTAATATTAACTAATATTATAAATTTTACCTGTTGTATAGGAAAATGAAGCATAATTTTTAAATACGATGGTAGTTTAGCCAATAAAGTATAAAATCCACAGCCCCAACATATTTTTGTTACTGCAATAACCCATAACACTCTGGAAAGTAAAATTTTCTTCCAAGGTATACGCAATTTCTGTTTTGATATAAAAATCAACTTTTAAAATATACACGCTTATACAGGGTGGCTCAAAAAACTATCCATTAAAGCAGCGATTCCCAACCTGTGGTACGCGTACCCCTAGGGGTACGCGATAGGTTGTTTAGGGGTACAGAAAAAAGTTAGTTATTATGGCAGAAAAAATAATATATTATGTATCACAAACTAATAGTATTAAAAAATTATTAGATAAAAAATGTTCCTTGCAACAATCACAACTTTATTATACATTTTTTCTTTTAGTTTTTTTTTTTTCTTTAATTTAAAGTTACAATGTGTAAAATTAACAATACGATTACTCACTAAATTTCTTAAATGAGGGGTACAATCTAGAGATATGACATGTCAAGGGGTACAATCTAGAGATATGACATGTCACGGGGTACGCTAATGAAAAAAGGTTGGGAACCACTGCATTAAAGTATTTAATCGTGTTTTAACTAGGAGTTGTATATATATTTTAGTGAAATAAAAATTCAAATCAGCATTTAAAGTCATTTAAATTATAATGTTTGTTCATTTGGGATTAGTAATGATAACTAGATTGTTGTACTCAGTGTAAACTACAAGAAATGAAAATTGCTGGTCGTCGGGGATAACGACATTCTTCCCAATTGTAGTATGGCCGCTAACATGAACGATTTAGATTACAATATGGTGGCCCAGTACTCTAATCTGAACGCGACTTTAAGTAAAGAGCCGGAACCCTCTTTTAAATCTACGCTATTTCTGCGGACACTCTTGAATGTATATAATGAAATATTATATAAGACTGAAGACGATTAAGACTGATTAAAATTCAAGATAAACATATGAATATAAATGGCTTTAAATGCAAATTTTAACATATTTATATATCTAGTCATTCGGCTTTAATAAATCGTTCAAATTAAAACGTAGACTTTCTGTCAGTTTTTAAATACAGTAGAGCCTCGATTATCCGACTCAATTGGGGACTAGGGTTGGTCAGATAATTGAAAAGTCGGATAACCGAAAAGTATGAAAAAATACATTATTAGTGTAGTATATTATTATATGCCATGTAATTAGTATATTAGTATATCGCTATTAACCTACTTCGCGTTGAATTTTCATCGATGTTAAGCCTAACAAAAATTTTTTAAATAATAATCGTCGCTATTGTATCGTTAAAAATTAGAAATTTAAGCCTCGTTTAAATACTGGCTCCCTTTTATGGTCGATCCAGTGTTGCCAGCTAAAACACGTAAAAATAATATTAAAGTAGCCAAGACATAGCCAAATATTGTAGCGCCACATCGCTAGCGGACATTTGAAATTTGCCGACTAGAACGGTCGGTTAATCGGGGGTCGGAAAATCGAGGTTCTACTGTACAAAAATCTGTCAAATAAAAACATAATTACAGTTTCTCGAGAAGATAAATTCGACACATTTTCTTCTAAATGCATTAATTCCGTAGAAGATATCCTTGGATGTTCTTGTGGTCTTTCATAAACTACAAACCATAGCAGCAGTGATATGAATATTCCGTAAGTTCCTAGAAATGTTTAAATATTTATAATGAAAATAATTATGATAATTAAACAATTTTATTTTTACCAAAAACATAAAAACTGGATGGCCATCCTCCGGCAAATCCATATTGGCAGAGGTAACCAGTTACGATCATTCCTGTGATTGAGCCAACTTGGTTTCCACTAGCACATATAGAAACGAATCTTGACTTTTCATTTACGGGACTCCATCTAGCTAAGATAGTATATGATGCAGGATAAAATAAACCCTACAACGTAAAAGTTTGTCAATTTTACTGTATAGCACAAAAAATATAAGAATATAAACTAAATGTTACCTGTGATAAGCCTATTATAGTTTGCACTAATGATACAATTGCAACACCGTAATTTGTGGTGGTTGGAGTTAATAATACAAATATAGATGAAATTAAGGCAGTAGCTATGAAAACGTTTTTGGGACCTAATAAGAATGTCACGTAACCACCGACCACTTGTGCAAAGACGTAACCATAAAAATAACTTCCAAGAATAATACCTTGAGTCGACTGTGTCCAGACATGAGTTCCCTGCAAATATATTTTATTTACAATAACCTTAACACATTAAATGAATATTCAATATCTATTATATAAGGGTGAATCAATAAATAACCAGCCGGGACAACTAGCAATGCTGTTCCTTTTGTCTGGTAACACTTTACAGTTTTTTTATATTATATACAGTGAAACCTGGGTTTTCGAACATAATTCTTTTCAAAAAGTTGAATTTTTAATTTTTAATTAAAAATTAAAATAAACAAATTTTTCTCTCGTCGAATTTCTTGTTCGATAACCGATGCAATTATCTCTTCGAAATTCTGTTCGTGAACAGATTCGTTCGAAAACCGAGGTTTGACTGTACTGTGAATAAAGTAAGACTAAGTTATTTCATGACTAAACTCAATATAAACCTTAAAATATTAAGAATATTAGGAAACCCTTAAAAATTTGATTACTTATAAACTATACTTGACTGAAAAAATCTAAATATAAATTAGAAATTACCAAAAAAAAAGAAAAAATCAAATTGCAATAGATAACGACAAAGCATAAAATTAATGCATATATCATGTACATGATATAATTAACTAGCATAACCTACCTCCATATAGGTATATGTGACATTTTCTTCGTTACCTCCGGGACATTCGTCAGAATGTGTTTCGTTTTGCATAATAAATATCGCCGAGTGATTGACCATGGATAAAATTGCTACGTTCATCATCGCTCTCTGACTTTTCAGTACCATTGACGTCAGGAAGATAAATAATACTAGTACATAACGTGCTGGAACACTTTCTGCAACGTAAATAATTTCTAATAATTAAGATTTTTCTGTATTAAATCAAAATAATCACTAATTTTTTTACACGAGATTTTCTCCAAAGTCAAAAAGACTTATCTTTTATTGATATTATCCAGTTTTTGTATGGAAAATGTTTTGTAATAATTACAGAACATTTTCCGATAACTGCATAAGTTGATTTTCATTTATTTTAAAGATAGAAGAACCCTTTGTATTTGCGCGATAAAATTATAAATATTCAGCTACATTATAAAATGTTTACTAAAATTAACAAAAGTTTCCATAGTAAAAGATATAGAAATGACTACTATTATCCTTTTTTTACGCAATATTAATATAGTAAAATTAGAGACATTTCAATATTTAACAAATCTGAAATTATTTCTTCTATGGGAAATTTCCCTATTTAGATATTAGACACGTGAAGAAAATACGAGAAACTGCACGTAGCCAACCCGTTGGTCAGGCACGAACTCATAATCTGTTATTAATTAACCTACAAACTGCAATAAGTAACGTACTGTGAATAACAATATAATTACATAATATAAATAAAAATTAATCTATTTAATTCAAAATGTGAAATTATAACGAGTCAACGTATATTTCTTTAAAAAATATACTTACTTTTCAATGCCATAGCTAACTTACTACTGTTTAAACGTCGAGCAGTCTTAATTTTTTATCAAGTAAATGCAAAATTTATTTTTTATATCTATTCATTTTATTATTTTAAGAAAGTTATCTATTTTGTTATCATTTACACAATTACGTATTATTTCCGTTTTATTATTTCTATTTTGATTTAAATTTATTACTTGTAATTTATCTCAAGGCATCAGACGTAAAGTGAAAGGTTTTAAAATACTTAGCTGAAAATTAATGTTTTTAAAAAAAGTAAAACTATAAAAGTAAGTAAACCAAATGTTTTTATTAATGAATTACAGAATTTTTACATGTTTACTTCAGCCTGGAGAATCTAAAGTTATTATATGAGATCAGCAATAACCTTATATATAATACTTTGTAAGTATGAATAACGAGTCAAACTAGTATTCGATCAAAAATAACAGGAAATTTTGGTAAATGTATTACCAATATATTCTACAACAACTAATCCACACTTCTAAGGAACAGATAGTGATTTCGAACGGAAAATGGGAAATACCGGTAAAATGTATTTTCACATTCACAGCTATCAGAATTTTTTCCACCATGTAATCTTGATTTACCGTAAAAAGTTTCGTAACCAATTAAATAATTTTACTCGTCAATAATCTAGCATGAATCTTTATATTAGAGTTGTGCAACCGAAATGAGCCATTAGCCGAAAAAATAACACCTATTTATTGGTAATCAAAAGTGACATCAATTGAGGAACCCTCCTTCTATGCACCAGCGTATTTTTAACACCTATACTGAAAATGAAATCTTTAGACTTATTCAAATTTAAATTCAAAATTATGTTCATCTAAATAATCAATCCACAAATTAACCAATGTTTGAAACCCTACAACAGAATCATATAAGATTACATTATCGACAACATAAATATTTCAATTTGGCCATGATATAATCTGCAATTCAATACTTGAAATTAACCACTTAATATTTGTTTGAACGAGAAAATCTTGAATTTTTATATATCAGATTCTTCGTGAGTGTTTAGTAATGGTTTCTTCAAATCAATGTCATTTTTTCATGCTGAGTCTCTGGAAATCAGTTTATTTTTAATAATGCAACACTCGTTTTCGTGCAGGAATTAATTTTATCATAATGATTACCAGAGCGATGGTCATAAACGTTGTTGTGAAACCAATCATATGGATTAATACTCGATGTTCTCTAAACCATGGATATTTTGATACGAATTCTTCCCTATAATACATTGATATTATGAAGAATAATTCGAAGAGTTCGTATATTTATATTTGTTGTATAAATATTTCAAACTTTTTCATTTTTTCCAATCTATTGTAGTTTTATTTTATCTTCCGATTCTTTCTCAGGTGTGTTAATGACTTTTTCTTGTAACTTGGTTCAATGTGAAAGATAAATGGAACAGAAGGAATTTTGGACGGTATTCGGCCTTCTGTCTTCGTATTTTCTTTTGGATTTAGCTTGAATAATAACTTTTGGTAAAACCTCATCGAAGGTCTTTTTTGTAGTAATATTTAGTAATTTAGACATAATCGGGTATTTTATGATGAAATCTTTAATTTCATTCTGCCTCTCGGATCGAATTGGAACTTCTGCATCCTTCCATTCGTCCACTGGATAAATATTGTCAAATCCAGATCAATGAAATTCCTCTAGCATCGCTTGATACTTGAATGAAGATCAAAATAAATTTAAAAATTACGTACACATTAACTGCTTCAGCAATATTCGCACTGATATCTTTTCTCAAACCTTCGCAAATCGCAACAATTAAAGTGTTAACCGTAGTAAAATCTGAATTACTAAACTAACAATAGAAATCTTTTATTTTTATATTCTATGAAATAAACATGAAATCATTAAATAATCAACTTATAAATTTGTTTTTAAATTCATCTAATTTATTCGTTAAGATTTTTAAGATTTCGAGTTTTTAATGTGATGCTACATCGCACTGTACGTGAATTGTGTTTCGATCTGGAAACACATTATAATTTGGAAAATAACTTTTATAAATATACAACATTCTGCGCAGAGTTTTTCATTTTAGAATTTATTTTTAATTTTGTAGATAGCTGCGAAATTATTTGTTAGAACAACAGTAAGTGTACTAATAGAGTGACATCTAAACATCGCTTTATAAGAGAGCAATTAGCGTGAAATTCTCCCCATTTAACGTAAAATGTTGCAATTTTTAATGATAACAAAGATATATTCTTGACATATCATTTTTATTTTTTCTAAACCAAACAAATATACAGTAGCTATAATCGATTTGGTGTAACACATAATCGATTAACTTGTTACAGTATGAATTCTGCTTTTATGTTAAGAACTATTATAAGCGTTCTAATATGACTTGGCAATTGAAAATCAGACGAAATAACTTTTTGAAGAATCATGTGCATAGGAAATTAATAGCAAAGGCGTGACAAGGATGGTGGTAGTATAACATGGATAACCAATTCTGCATGCTTTTGATTCTAATGATTTTATGAGCAAAGTCTTCATCATTACAAAGATTGGACTAATGTTGACAATTAATTATTATCGTGTTTTTTCTTGTCTGTATTAATGGTAGCCCAGGGTTGAAGTTCCGCAGTAGCTCCGAACAGAAATATTACACCACTGAGAAAATAAGCGAAAGAGACCATATAGAACACGTAGCTCCATTGAACCAATTCTCCTTGCTGAATAATTAAAAATTAATAAATCAATTTAATAATAATTTATATATATAAATTTTAATAACATTTAACTTACATGTTTCTCTAATATAATTCCAGCAATGTATGGTGATAGTATACCTGCGGCGTTACATAAACCATATGTCAATCCGAAAAGGACTCCTAAATATAATTTAGATTGAGAAAATCTTGTTAACTGTTGTATAAAATATTTTTTTGTTAAACAAGTAAATTAATTTCATTTCGGATAAATAATTAATGTATTATATAAATAAGTAAATACTAATTAAGTTTAATAAGAAAATAACTATGAATAAAAGGAAATAGAAGTGTTATAGTAAATGTAATAAGTAAAACAGTAATCAAAATATTAAGTATGACTTTTTCGAAATGACTTCTTTTCTAAGAATTCCAATAATGCTGGAGATGATTATGACTTTGTTTATATAAATTTAATCTTATTTACTTTCTCACTTCCTGTAAATTACTTTGAAATTCTCAATGAATAGATGTTCTGTAAATTAGTAAGTTTGCGATCGGGTTCTGTAAGAATCTGTCCACTGTATTGGATGGCTATGAAATGTTTAAATAAACATAAGGAAGAGTAAAGATCAAGCGACCTCAGTGTACTTTAGTCCTGACACCAGCTAGGGTAATTCAAAATTTACTCCCTAACTCGCAGTTATTTTCTCTATGCTTAATGAAACGTTCGAATAGGAGGGTTAATTATTTTTCGAGTGGCGGAGGGTTCGTGTCGATTCAGGAGAATAGAAGCAGGACAATTTCCTTTTATATAAGCAATATGTTTATTAACCTTGGGTTATGGTATAGCTAACTTCGGCTGTGGGATGACGTGAAGCAGCCCTCAGTGAAAGTGCCATATCTCTTATATAAAAAATACGACTACCAATCGGGTTTGCTCCTCATGAGATTATACTCTGAGTAACTTTTCATTAAAACAGAACTTCAATATTCTCTGAATCAGAGAAAGGCAAGGCGAGATGCTGAATTAGATAAACATCTGCCTTTCCGTTTATTAGATTTACACGATAAATCTAATTTACTATTAAATGTTACTTTGATTTTATATTTAACTGTGTCATAGATCGAAGTTCTCGCGTAAGCCATAACCAAGGCGGCTTTTTTAATTAGCGAAATCTTGATTTCAAGGACAATCGGTTTCGATTATCACCATCGCACATCCTAATGCGAGAAGACTACCGATATCCACAAGTAAACTTACGATAGGTTTCGAAAAAAGTACAGTAATTGCCTACAGGTCGAAAAAAAAGACTTTAAAAGAGTAGTAAGGAATTATTACATTTGAAAGTATATACGCCTAATTTTTCTAAGTTGATAGAATTTACTTTATTCAGATGTTGTTGTCAGGACAATTGTTCGCCTATGATGCCATTTTTTAATTCAGTTTTTTACGTTTTAATTCAATAACAAGTAAAATCTTTTTTAAGTCTGATTCCACTTCAGATATGGCACACGAGTCATTCTATTTTTCCAAACCATTGATCTTCATTCATCAAAAATTAACATTATAAATTTGCCTAATATACAAACTTTACTGCAGAATTTCATAGATTATTGACAAAAGGCATAAAAGTAATTAAGACTCGAAATAGCTAAACAAAATCCTGCCACAAAATCCACCCATTCTAGATTTTTACCATTTTCGACTTAGGAGTCAGTGAACGTCGAGAATTGCAAAAATAGTTGGCATATTTATTTTGTACTAGCTGCAAGGACCCGCTTCGCTGGATTTTTATTTGTATGTAATATAGTTTTTTATATATATAAAAGACTGTTTTTCTAAGTAATCTAGAATCTAGCTGCAAGGACCCGCAAAAACGCAAAAAACCGCACTTAAATCTTGCATGCCGCTTTATATTAACACTTCCTTTGTTATCAAAACACTTACTCAAACACCTTTTCTTGCAGCCGAAGTTTATAAGAGAAACTTTCTAACGTTTTCGGTCTTGTTAAAAGACCTTTCTCAAGAAAATAAATCAAATAAAACAACAAAATTGTAAATCGAACGCTTAGTACAGTTAACACGTTTTTCGAATCTTTTCGAACTAGCCTTATAATCCGTTGNTCGATTGAATAATGCTTTCATGCACAATGTTATTTATTAGCTCCATTTGTTAGATTAATTTAAGTTTGCATCAAAGTGTCTATTTTATTAAGCAGAGATTTGTGCTGCATACGTATATGATGTTACAGCATAGTAGCTAAGTGTTATCTAGTAGTGCAAACTAATGCATTTTGCATTGTGTTGTAATGTATTGGGTATTTGGATATTTGTATAATAAAGTATTTACTAACAAAGAGACAGCTCGACTTTGTCTTCTCCGATTCCAATGAAACTTGGCGAGCACGTAGTACTAAACAAATAGATTTTTGTCCAAATAATAGGACCAACTTCTCAAGCGTTTCCGAAAAATGGGTTCCTGAAAATTCAGTATTTCAATTACAAGTCTTTGGAAGAATTACTTCTTACAATTGAGATAGACACTACCCGTTAAAACTGCACGTTGTAGTTCGAGCCTTCTCACTTTTACATTTCTTTTCTAAATATGTAACAAAATTATTTTATTATTATACGGTATCATTAGTTATATTATTACTATTGTTATTTCTCACGTTTTAAGCTTATAAACGAGTTTTGAAAAATGTTAAGCTATTTTTCATTCAGCAAAAGCATAGTCTGTGGATTTAGCATTAGTATCTCAAATAAAATGTTTATTTCTACATTTTTATTTTCAGATATTTCTGCTCCTGGTTACATATTGTAACCTGCTCCTGTCTGAAGCTTATTCGCTTGTGTAGACAAACTACACAAGCGAATAAGCTTCAGAAATTACTGAGAATGGACAAAAAAGACACGTCTGATATGAATAGGAGATAGATAGATAGATAGATAGATATAGATATAGATGTATGGAGTGTGTGGTATGTGTATGATGGGTTGGTATGTGTATGTTCTTCACTCACTTTAAAGCTTAAGAACTCCTGTGCATTTAGTTGAAAATTTCTGAAATTTTGCAAGGACATTTGTGTATTAGGAGATCAATGGCTGTTAAGTTTTAGTGGTTAAATGCAGAGAGGTTCGGGAGATAGACAATAGACATTTATTGCATCTCGAATGGGTTCGGACTAAATAAAGATTTTACTCGTTACAAGAAATCATCGTTAATTCGAATTCGGATAGTTCGAAATCTTTTTAGTTCGTAAACTGTACTTTTATCCCGGCAAGGATACAAAGATCTACATGTTAAAAAATTCGGTAATTCGAAATACAGCTACTTCGACTTTCGAAGTGAAAATTCGGTCCTAACTGTGATACGCGCGTATGTTTACTGGTTCATTTACTTCGAAGTGCTTCCATGCTGTAAGAGATCAATAGACCAAGAACAATTCTAATCGCCTCAATATGGCTTTGCTTTTACAGTAACACATATTCCAATGTCATCTTACATCTGGACTAACCTTCTTTCTTTTATATCATAAAATACGGCTGCTTTTCGGGAATACAAGTTCGGACTACGAGTAGCAGATTGGCATATTTGTAGGGCTCTAGATTATTAGATTTAAACGACTTATTACTTTTTGACATTTTTATCTCCAAAACTAAACTTTTCGCCTTTTTCGAATACAGTAATTAATAATGTAAACAGTTTATAAAATAAAATCTCGTAACAGATGATCCCACATACAATTTTAACGCTTGCCGGAAAAGTTATGCAACTCGTTGCTAGAGTTTCAACAGTTAAAATAATACTGTTTTCTTAAAAAAAAAAAATATATATTATAAATATGTTAATGAAGAAGTAAAAGGTAGGATATTTATTATCAAAAATTAATATTAATATATTATTTAGCAAATACAGATTTTTCTAAGTAGAAAACTATACTTTTCATATCACAGATATACAGCATTTTTTTGTAAATGTTTTATGATTTCTAAAACAATTCTCTAGTCTTACGTTTCATTCTCAATACTGTATTAGAAAGTGTTTTGGTAGCAGCACAATTAATATTGAACCTAACACTATGCACAAAAAAACGTATAAGAAAACACCGTGGAACCTAAGCCACATTTTAAAGTTAAAATTTTTCTTTCAGTAATTTTAATGTTGCCCAACAGAGTTCTTCAAAAATATCTTCTTCATGAAAATGTTTTGTAAATATAATACCATAGCAGTTTTCAGTTTAATAAAATGTTTCGAATCTCAACTTAAATTCAGGATGAAGAGCAAATAGATTAGCGGTTGATAACTATTGAAAAGAGAAAATATTAGATATTCAGGATCGGTTGTTGTAATGCATAATGTATAATGTTTTCATATAAACACATTTACTAGAAATTACCAGAAGAACACGTGAATTCAATTAACTTTATATACAATATTAAGAATTCGATTTCGTATTTCTGAACAAACTTTTCATATCTTTTAAAACTTCAAGTCATTTCATAAGTGTCATTCGTAGTTCTCTACTGCATTTGAAAACATAAGAAGTAAATTCAATCTAAATGAGATCATTTCTGCTCCCTTTGATTTCGAGTTTTAACATGATGGAAATTAGTACGTGGACCAAATTGGACGAATATATTAACTGACAAATCATAGAATATAATTTAAAAGTTTGCAATTTTTACAGACAACATTCTTGCCCCATCTTACAACAGGAAATGTCGAACACAGAAAAGAGAGAGAAATAAATTCACCAAACGAAAACTTCCAATTAATACTATACAGCTATTTTAATGTTTGTTCATTGTTTGGAATTGTTAGTTGTATTTAAAAATCTTTATTTGAATATCATATTTGATCCCAATGATGGGTTCTCTTCGTTTATTAGCATTTACAATTTTTTATAATACCCCTAATACTCTGAAAAAA